>NW_024055480.1:0-8932 GCF_902713615.1 Scyliorhinus canicula
ACTATGATGAAGGAAAATGTGAGGTTAGACACTTTGGGAGGAGGAAGAAAGAACATAACGGAATATTATTTAGATGGAGAAAGACTGTAGAAAGCTGAAGTAACGGGGGAATTGGGGGCCCTCGTGCAGAAACCACACAAAGCAAGTTCTGCAGGTAATATGGAGACAAATTGAATGCTGATCTTTATTTCAAAGTGAGTAGAATATAACAATGGGGAAGACTAGCTAAAACTGGGGAATTAGTTAGACAACACCTGATATACTTTGAATAGTTTTGGTGCCCGTATCTAAGGACGACAGATTGGTTTTGAAGGCAGTCCAGAGAAGGACACGAGGTTGATCCCGAGTATGGAGGGATTTTCTTATGGGTTGAGGTTAAGTAGGCTGGGCTGTACTTATTGGAGTTTAGAAGAATGAAGGCTACCTAAGATTCTGGGTCGGTCAGTATGTTCAAGGTTGAGGGGGACATATTTTAAATCAGGAAAAGTGTCAAGAGATTTGGTGATAAGGCGGGAAAGAGGAGTTGAAGATTATCGCATCAGATCAGTCATGATCTCACTGAAGGCTGGACAGCTGTTGATGGGCCCAATGGCCTACGTCTGCTCCTAAGTCTTGTGGTCTATGGTCTCGCTCCATCTATACCCAATATCACTGCGTTTAATTCATTGTCCATTCATCCGCATATCAATTTCCCCCTTAAACTCTAAATGCCCAGAGATTCAGTTAGTGGGATTACCAAACAGAATGGACCATAAATACACTGAATGCTAAATATTGACTGCTGCACTGACACTCGAAATAGACACAATGGCTCACTTATTGCTTCAGTTTCACCGCTCACCTATTTTGTTGTGAATTGAAATTCTTAAAGGAGTTGGCAGGTCCTGATGGCTCGCCACACAGTCAAACACAGCCCCGCTCAGCCAGGCTTGTGTCGAGATGTTTAATTTGCTGACCACGCTCTCAGTATCTGCCGCAGGCTGGTCGGCGATCTCTGATTTCAGCGGCTTCTTTGCTTCACTCCAGGACACGTTGACTCCAAAAGGAGCATTCGAAATGACACAGGTTAAGGTTACCGTCGCGTCCATTAAGACCTGTTCTATTGGTGGTGGTAGTATTGTTACTGAGGCATCAGTGCAAAGGGAAGAATCTGTGAATGAAAAAATGGAAGTCAACCCAAGTTTCATCTTCAGAATCAGGACAGTAGGATTCAGCCTGAATTCTAAATGGGTATAAATCAACTTCGAAACATCAACCTCGAAATAATCAACTTCGAAGTATCAACCTCTAAAGATCGCCTTTAATCTTCGATACACAATGGAAAACCAGTTTGGTTTGTGAAAACTATTCTCATTGTGAAATACAGTCAGCCCCGATATCATACTAACGAATCAGTATTGTAGCATTCCCAATACAAATATTCCATTCCTGATCTCAGGAGCGCAGTACTGGAGGCTGATCCATAAATAGGTTGGATGAACTTTCCAACACTTTCTCCCGGAGTTTCTATCAGTAAAGTTTTTGAGACACCCACTGCTTCTCACATATAACCAGCTGTCTCAGGATAAAGCTGATATCAAGTCCGCCAGGGGCTGGTTTAGCACAGGCCTAAATAGCTGTTTTTTAAAGCCGACCAAGGCAGGCCAGCAGCGCGGGTTCAATTCATATAGCGGCCTCCCCGAACAGGCGCGGGAATGTGGCGACTAGGGGCTTTTCACAGTAACTTCATTTGAAGCCTATTTGTGACAATAAATTCAATTTATTGATTCTCCTCACTCACTAAATGACTTCAAATTATTGGGATACATTTATATCTATATTCATAAAATCCTGAATGGTGATCAATCCTGATGCAGCTCTTACAGCAGAATGAAACACAAATTACATGGCAGTAAATTAGAAGTTATTCTGTGCTTTGCAGTAACTTCAGTAAATTTCTGATTTGGATTAAATTCAGAATGCAGGATGATTTATTGTTTCCTCTGTTTGTGTCTCTTACCAGACGCGGTGATGTTGTGACTTTGGGTGACCTCTTGATGAGTGACCTGGCAGGTATAGACCGGTTTGCTGAACCATTCCCCAGCGGAGACTGTCAGCCGACTGCTCGCCGAGAAGTTCCCGTTCACTTCACAGGTGGGAGAGGTGACAATTCCTGACCCCATGGGTTGTCCATTCTTCAGCCACTTCACGGTCAGTGACTTTGGACGGAAATCGTTGATTGAACAGACCATGGTTGCACATTTGGTGCTTGAGATTTCTTCATTGGAACTCACGTTGAGATGAACATTTGGATGGATGTCAGGTTGACCTTCAAGAAACACAAGTTAGACATTTCTTGAAGAAGATGTTGGAACGAATAAAATGACTAATTATATTTTAACAGTTTCTCCGTTGTCACTATTTTTCGCAGGAATCAGAACTGTGCAGAGCACCGTCAATGTGTTATGGCCAAAGAGGTAAATAAATAGTCAAAGCGTCTGTTTCTCACAGATTCCACAACTCTTACATGTCATTTCAATGCTCTTGGCTGAGCCGCTGTGTCGAACCTCACAGCTGATTTTGCTGCATCCCCCCTCCGACTCGGTGATGGTTAACTGGCTGCTCAGGGTGTAGGTTCCCTTCTTGTTTCTCACTGGCGGGTATTTCTTAACTCCAGTGATGATCGGCTGCCCATCTTTCTTCCAGGTAAGGCTGGTGATTTCTGGGGAGTAGTCCATCGCCAAACATCCGTAGGTCACAGAGCAGTCGGTGCTGTGTTGCTGACAGGAGGGGATCAGGCTGTAGAGAGTGGGCGGAGATGGTGTCGCTGGGGGAGAATGGTTCATTGAACAAGTTAGAGTCTGGGATTTGTCATTTTTAAGTAAACATAAATTTCAAATTTGTCTGGAACTATGAACTGATCCCAGCATTTTCCTAATAAAATCTACATCCACATTTAAGCTCCAATTAGTACTATTGCTTGTGAATCACCATTGTTTTGTCTCCTCTTCAGAAACACACATCTTTCTCCGTCTCTGTCACATGACAAAAATCTCATTTTGATGCCATCCATCTGAATGGTGCATCCCCATTATTTCAGCCACCATGTAAAATAAAATGCAAATGTACCATAGTCCGGAGACTGTCTGTCCTTTTGAAAGCTTACTGGTGGTGATTTAAACTGATGACCACCACACCTGAGGTGAGCGGCAAAGTTGAGAATGAGGAGCTTTATGAATAACCTCAGCCGGTGCAGCAATTGAATCCGCGCTGCTGGGATCGCTCTTCATCACGAACCAGCCGTCCAGCTAACCGAGCTGTGTACGTCACAATCCAGCTAACTAAGCTGGGGACGTCACAATCCAGCCAACGGAGCTGTGTACATCACAATGCAGCTAACTGGGCTGTGTAATTCACAATCCGGTTAATTGAGTTGTGTACGTCACAATCCAGCTAACTGAGCTGTGTACGTCACAATGCAGCTAACTGGGCTGTGTAAGTCACAATCCAGCTAACTGAGCTGTGTACGTCACAATGCAGCTAACTGGGCTGTGTAAGTCACAATCCAGGTAACTGAGCTGTGTACGTCACAATCCAGCTAACTGAGCTGTGTACGTCACAATGCAGCATACTGAGCTGTGCACGTCACAATCCAGCTAACTGAGCTGTGTACGTCACAATTCAGCTAACTGATCTGTGTACGTCACAATGCAGCATACTGAGCTGTGCACGTCACAATCCAGCTAACTGAGCTGTGTACGTCACAATTCAGCTAACTGATCTGTGTACGTCACAATGCAGCTAACTGGGCTGTGTACTTCACAATCCAGCTAACTGAGCTGTGTACGTCAGAGTCCATCTAACTGAGCTGTGTACGTCACAGTCCAGCGAACTGAGCTGTGCACGTCACAATCCAGCTAACTAAGCTGTGTACGTCACAATCCAGCGAACTGAGCTGTGTACGTCACAATCAACAGCACTTTGTGCTGAAGAAGTTGTCTCTTCATTTCTATCATTACAGCTTTGGAAATTGCCTGTTTCAAGCTGACTGCTGCTCCTTCATTTCTCTCCCTCATTATTCCCCAATCCCCAAAACAAAGAATTTACTTTGCTTCAAGAGATGTACTTATGTAAATGCAATAAAACTCATAACTTGTGTAATTGCAACATTCTTTAATAATAGGATCATGCACATTGACAGCAGGAGTCGGCCATTCGGCCCGTCGAGCCTCCTCCCCCATTCAATAAGATCCTGGCTGTGCGGCCAGCTCCAGGGTCCCTGGTTCGATTCCGGCTTGGGACACTGTCTGTGCGGAGTCTTCACATCCTCCCCGTGTGTGCGTGGGTTTCCTCCGGGTGCTCCGGTTTCCTCCCACAGTCCAAAGATCTGCAGGTTAGGTAGACTGGCCATGATAAATTGCCCTTAGTGTCCAAAAATTGCCCTTAGTGTTGGGTGGTGTTACTGGGTTATGGGGATAGGTTGGCGGTGTTGCCCTTGAGTAGGGTGCTCTTTCGAAGAGCCGGTGCAGACTCGATGGGCCGATTGGCCTCCTTCTGCACTGTAAATTCTATGATAATCTCAGTGCTGATTGTGGTGTTAACTCCACGTTCCGCCTGTCACTGAGACCGGGCTGTCTGCAATCCCCCCGCACCCGGCCCAGCGCTCTCTGAGCGTTCCGCCATCTCTCTGCGGTTCCCGCTGAATATCTGCATCTTTCTCCTGCTCACTTCACTTTATTTAAGGTCTCTGCACTTGACCACAGCTCTCTGCACTTTCCTCCACCTCCGTGTGCTTTGCCCACATGCTCTTCACTTTTCCTGGTTCGTTGGAATTTTTCTGGCACTTTCCCTGGCCTCTTTGAGCTTTTCGCCAGTATTTTGCACTTTCCCCGATTCTTATCGCTTATCGCACATTCAAAGGACTCTTTTTCTGAACAATGCTTTTCCCTCAGCTCTCTGCGCTTTCCACCGGCTCTGTGCACTTCCCCTGGCTCTCGGCACCTTACCCCTGCTCTCTCCGCTTTCAACCAGCTCTCTGCCCTTTGCTACAGCTCCCTCTGCTTTCCTCCACATCTGTGCCGCGTCCCCCAGATCTCTCTCCTTTCCCCACATCTCTGCCCTGTCCCCCACATGTCTGCCGTGTCCGCAGCATCTCCGTCCTGTCTCCCACATCTCTGCCCTGCCCCCTATATCTCTCCCTTGTGCCCACATCTCTGCCTTGTCCCCCACACTCTGTGCTCACCCCCCCCCCCCCCTTCCATCCATGCCCTGTCCCCCGCCTACTTGCTCTTTCCCCGGCCCTTGCAGTTTCTCCCGGCCCTGGCGCTTTCTCCAGACGCTCTGAACTATCCTCCGGTGCTCGCCAATCCCGGGCCGCACAGTCACATTCGGGCGCCAGTCATGCTCATGTCTCGCTCCAGTTCTCTCTTTCTGTCCCGCTGCAGAAATTCCCTCGCTGATTTACGGACCTTGCAGAAGAGAGGATGAATAAGTAACAGGGTGAGGGTAGGAGAGTGCGTGTGTCTGAGTGAGTAACTGAGAGAGGGTAGGAGAGTGAGTCCGGGTGAGTGAGCAACTAGGAGAGAGTGCGGGTGAGTAAGTCACTGCGTGAGTGTAGAAGAGTGAGAAAGGGTGAGTGAGTAACTGAGTGAGGGTAGGAGAGTCAGTGCGGGTGAGTGAGTAACTGAGTGAGGGGAGGAGAGTGAGTGCGGGTGAGTGAGTGACTGAATGAGGGTAGGAGAGTGAGTGTGCGAGAGTAAGTAACTGAGTGAGGGTAGGAGAGAGTGCGGGTGAGTGAGTAACTGAGTGAGGGTAGGAGAGTAAGTTTGGATGAGTGAATAAATGAGTGAGGGTCATAGTGAGAGTACGGGTGAGGGATTAACTGAGTGACAGTAGAAGAGTGAGAGCGGGTGAGTGGGAAACTGAGTGTGGCTGGGAGAATGAGTGCGGCTGAGGGAGCAACAGAGTGACAGTAGGAGAGTGAGTGTGGGTGAGTAACTGAATGAGGGGAGGAGAGTGAGGGCGTGTGAGTGAGTAACTGAGTGAGGGTAGGAAAGTGAGTGCGGGTGAGTGAGTAACTGAGGGTGGTTCTGATAGTGAGTGCGGGTCATTGAGTAACTGAGTAAGGGTAGGGGAGTGGTGTGGGTGAGCGAGTAATTGAGTGAGGGTACGAGTGAGAGTTGCATGAATGAGTAACTGAGTGAGGGTAGGAGAGTGAGTGCGTGTGAGTGAGTAACTGAGTGAGGGTAGGAGAGTGAGTGTTGGTGACTGAGTAACTGAGTGGATGGAGGAGAGTGAGTGTGCGTGAGTGAGTAACTGAGTGAGTGGAGGAGAGTGAGTGTGCGTGAGTGAGTAACTGAGTGAGGGTACGAATGTGAGTTGTGTGAGTGAGTAACTTAGTGAGGTGCGAGTGTGGGTGTGCGTGAGTGAGTAAATGAGTGAAGGTAGGCGAGTGACTGTGGATGAGTAAGTAACTGAGTGAGGAGATGAGAGTGAGTGTGGGTGAGTAACTGTGTGAGGGGAGGAGAGTGAGGGCGTGTGAGTGCGTAACTGAGTGAGGGTAAGAGAGTAAGTCTGGGTGAGTGAGTAACTGAGTGAGGGTACGAGTGTGAGTTGCGTGACTGAGTAAATGAGAGAGGGGAGGTATGTGAGTGTGGATTAATGAGTAACTGAGTGAGGGTATGACTGTGACTGTGCCTGAGTAAGTAACTGAGTGAGTGTAGGAGAGTGATTGTAGATGAGTAAGTAACTGAGTGAGGGGAGGAGTGTGAGTGTGGATGAGTGAGTTGCCGCGTGAGGGTAGGAGGGTGAGTGCGGGTGAGTGAGTAACTGAGTGAGGGTAGGAGAGTGAGTGTTGGTGACTGAGTAACTGAGTGAGGGTAGGAGAGTGAGTGTGGGTGAGTGAGTAACTGAGTGAGGGTGCGAATGTGAGTGTGCGTGAGTGTGTAACTGAGTGAGGGTAGGAGAGTGATTGTGGATGAGTAAGTTACTGAGTGAGGAGAGGAGTGTGAATGTCGATGAATGAGTTGCCGAGTGAGGGTAGGAGGGTGAGTGCGGGTGAGTGAGTAACAGGGGGTAGGTAGGAGAGTGCGTGCGAGTAAGTGCGTAACTGAGTGAAGGTGGGAAAGTGAGCACTGGTGAGTGAATAACTGAGGGAGGGTGGGAGAGTGAGTGCGGGTGAGTGAGTAACTGAGTGAGGGTAGCGAGTGAGTGTGGGTGAGTGAGTAACTGAGTGAGGGTCGGAGAGTGAGTGTGGTTAGTGAGTAACTGAGTGAGGGTAGGAGAGTGAGTGAGGATGAGTGAGTAACTGAGTGAGGGCAGGAGAGTGAGTGTGGGTGAGTGGGGGAGCGATGATAGGAGAGTGAGTGCGGGTGAGTCAGTAACTGAGTGAGGATAGTAGAGTGAGTGTGGGTGAGTGAATAAATGAGTGACTTTAGGAGAGTGAGTGCTTGTTCGTGGGCAACTGAGTGAGGGTAGGAGAGCGAGAGAGTAACTGAGTGAGTGTAGGAGAGTGAGTGGGTGTGAGTGAGTAACTGAATGAGGGTAGGAGATTGAGTTCGGGTGAGTGAGTAACAGGGTGAAGGTAGGAGAGTGCGGGCGGGTAAGTGCGTAACTGAGTGAGGATAGGAGAGTGAGTGCGGGTGAGTGAGTAACTGAGTGAGGATAGGAGAGTTAGTGTGGGTGAGTGAATAAATGAGTGAGGTTAGGAGAGTGAGTGCTTGTTCGTGGGCAACTGAGTGAGGGTAAGAGAGTGAGAGTGGGTGACAGAGTAACTGAGTGAGAGTAAGAGGGTGATTGTGGGTGAGTAACTGAGTGAGGGTAGGAGAGTGAGTGCGGGTGAGTGAGTAACTGAGTGAGGGTAGGAGAGTGAGTGCGGGTGAGTGAGTAACTGAGTGAGGATAAGAAAGCGAGTGCGGGTGATTGAGTAACTGAATGAGGGTAGGAGAGTGAGTGTGGGTGAGTAACTGAGAGAGGGTAAGAAAGTGAGTGCGGGTGAGTGAGTAACTGAGTGAGGATAAGAAAGCGAGTGCGGGTGATTGAGTAACTGAATGAGGGTAGGAGAGTGAGTGTGGGTGAGTAACTGAGAGAGGGTAAGAAAGTGAGTGCGGGTGAGTGAGTAACTGAGTGAGGATAAGAAAGTGAGTGCGGGTGATTGTGTAACTGAATGAGGGTAGGAGAGTGAGTGTGGGTGAGTAACTGAGAGAGGGTAAGAAAGTGAGTGTGGGTGATTGAGTAACTGAGTGAGTGGAGGAGAGTGAGTGTGCGTGAGTGAGTAACTGAGTGAGTGGAGGAGAGTGAGTGTGCGTGAGTGAGTAACTGAGTGAGGGTACGAATGTGAGTTGTGTGAGTGAGTAACTTAGTGAGGTGCGAGTGTGGGTGTGCGTGAGTGAGTAAATGAGTGAGGGTAGGCGAGTGACTGTGGATGAGTAAGTAACTGAGTGAGGAGATGAGAGTGAGTGTGGGTGAGTAACTGTGTGAGGGGAGGAGAGTGAGGGCGTGTGAGTGCGTAACTGAGTGAGGGTAAGAGAGTAAGTCTGGGTGAGTGAGTAACTGAGTGAGGGTACGAGTGTGAGTTGCGTGACTGAGTAAATGAGAGAGGGGAGGTATGTGAGTGTGGATTAATGAGTAACTGAGTGAGGGTATGACTGTGACTGTGCCTGAGTAAGTAACTGAGTGAGTGTAGGAGAGTGATTGTAGATGAGTAAGTAACTGAGTGAGGGGAGGAGTGTGAGTGTGGATGAGTGAGTTGCCGCGTGAGGGTAGGAGGGTGAGTGCGGGTGAGTGAGTAACAGGGTGAGGGTAGGAGAGTTTGGGCGGGTGTGTGAGTGACTGAGTCAGGGTAGGAGAGTGAGTGCAAGTAAGTGCGTAACTGAGTGAGGGTGGGAAAGCTAGTGCTGGTGAGTGAATAAATGAGTCAAGGTAGGAGAGTGAGTGCAGGTCAGTGAGTAACTGA
>NW_024055480.1:9032-97386 GCF_902713615.1 Scyliorhinus canicula
TACTCTCGCACACTCACTCTCCTACCCTCACTCAGTTACTCACTCACCCTTTCTCACTCTTCTTCACTCACTCAGTGACTTACTCACCCGCACTCTCTCCTAGTTACTCACTCACCCGGACTCACTCTCCTACCCTCTCTCAGTTACTCACTCAGACACACGCACTCTCCTACACTCACTCAGTTACTCACTCACCCATACTTACTCTCCTATCCTCACTCAGTTACTCACTCACCCGCACTGACTCTCCTACCCTCACTCAGTTACTCACTCACCCTTTCTCACTCTTCTACACTCACTCAGTGACTTACTCACCCGCACTCTCTCCTAGTTACTCACTCACCCGGACTCACTCTCCTACCCTCTCTCAGTTACTCACTCAGACACACGCACTCTCCTACCCTCACTCTGTTACTTATTCATCCTCTCTTCTGCAAGGTCCGTAAATCAGCGAGGAAATTTCTGCAGCGGGACAGAAAGAGAGAACTGGAGCGAGACATGAGCATGACTGGCGCCCGAATGTGACTGCGGCCCGGGATTGGCGAGCACCGGAGGATAGTTCAGAGCGTCTGGAGAAAGCGCCAGGGCCGGGAGAAACTGCAAGGGCCGGGGAAAGAGCAAGTAGGCGGGGGTACAGGGCATGGATGGAAGGGGGGGGGGGGGGTGAGCACAGAGTGTGGGGGACAAGGCAGAGATGTGGGCACAAGGGAGAGATATAGGGGGCAGGGCAGAGATGTGGGAGACAGGACGGAGATGCTGCGGACACGGCAGACATGTGGGGGACAGGGCAGAGATGTGGGGAAAGGAGAGAGATCTGGGGACGCGGCACAGATGTGGAGGAAAGCAGAGGGAGCTGTAGCAAAGGGCAGAGAGCTGGTTGAAAGCGGAGAGAGCAGGGATAAGGTGCCGAGAGCCAGGGGAAGTGCACAGAGCCGGTGGAAAGCGCAGAGAGCTGAGGGAAAAGCATTGTTCAGAAAAAGAGTCCTTTGAATGTGCGATAAACGATAAGAATCGTGGAAAGTGCAAAATACTGGCGAAAAGCTCAAAGAGGCCAGGGAAAGTGCCAGAAAAATTCCAACGAACCAGGAAAAGTGAAGAGCATGTGGGCAAAGCACACGGAGGTGGAGGAAAGTGCAGAGAGCTGTGGTCAAGTGCAGAGACCTTAAATAAAGTGAAGCGAGCAGGAGAAAGATGCAGATATTCAGCGGGAACCGCAGAGAGATGGTGGAACGCTCAGAGAGCGCTGGGCCGGGTGCGGGGGGATTGCAGACAGCCCGGTCTCAGTGACAGGCGGAACGTGGAGTTAACACCACAATCAGCACTGAGATTATCATAGAATTTACAGTGCAGAAGGAGGCCAATCGGCCCATCGAGTCTGCACCGGCTCTTCGAAAGAGCACCCTACTCAAGGACAACACCGCCAACCTATCCCCATAACCCAGTAACACCACCCAACACTAAGGGCAATTTTTGGACACTAAGGGCAATTTATCATGGCCAGTCTACCTAACCTGCACATCTTTGGACTGTGGGAGGAAACCGGAGCACCCGGAGGAAACCCACGCACACACGGGGAGGATGTGAAGACTCCGCACAGACAGTGTCCCAAGCCGGAATCGAACCAGGGACCCTGGAGCTGGCCGCACAGCCAGGATCTTATTGAATGGGGGAGGAGGCTCGACGGGCCGAATGGCCGACTCCTGCTGTCAATGTGCATGATCCTATTATTAAAGAATGTTGCAATTACACAAGTTATGAGTTTTATTGCATTTACATAAGTACATCTCTTGAAGCAAAGTAAATTCTTTGTTTTGGGGATTGGGGAATAATGAGGGAGAGAAATGAAGGAGCAGCAGTCAGCTTGAAACAGGCAATTTCCAAAGCTGTAATGATAGAAATGAAGAGACAACTTCTTCAGCACAAAGTGCTGTTGATTGTGACGTACACAGCTCAGTTCGCTGGATTGTGACGTACACAGCTTAGTTAGCTGGATTGTGACGTGCACAGCTCAGTTCGCTGGACTGTGACGTACACAGCTCAGTTAGATGGACTCTGACGTACACAGCTCAGTTAGCTGGATTGTGAAGTACACAGCCCAGTTAGCTGCATTGTGACGTACACAGATCAGTTAGCTGAATTGTGACGTACACAGCTCAGTTAGCTGGATTGTGACGTGCACAGCTCAGTATGCTGCATTGTGACGTACACAGATCAGTTAGCTGAATTGTGACGTACACAGCTCAGTTAGCTGGATTGTGACGTGCACAGCTCAGTATGCTGCATTGTGACGTACACAGCTCAGTTAGCTGGATTGTGACGTACACAGCTCAGTTACCTGGATTGTGACTTACACAGCCCAGTTAGCTGCATTGTGACGTACACAGCTCAGTTAGCTGGATTGTGACTTACACAGCCCAGTTAGCTGCATTGTGACGTACACAGCTCAGTTAGCTGGATTGTGACGTACACAACTCAATTAACCGGATTGTGAATTACACAGCCCAGTTAGCTGCATTGTGATGTACACAGCTCCGTTGGCTGGATTGTGACGTCCCCAGCTTAGTTAGCTGGATTGTGACGTACACAGCTCGGTTAGCTGGACGGCTGGTTCGTGATGAAGAGCGATCCCAGCAGCGCGGATTCAATTGCTGCACCGGCTGAGGTTATTCATAAAGCTCCTCATTCTCAACTTTGCCGCTCACCTCAGGTGTGGTGGTCATCAGTTTAAATCACCACCAGTAAGCTTTCAAAAGGACAGACAGTCTCCGGACTATGGTACATTTGCATTTTATTTTACATGGTGGCTGAAATAATGGGGATGCACCATTCAGATGGATGGCATCAAAATGAGATTTTTGTCATGTGACAGAGACGGAGAAAGATGTGTGTTTCTGAAGAGGAGACAAAACAATGGTGATTCACAAGCAATAGTACTAATTGGAGCTTAAATGTGGATGTAGATTTTATTAGGAAAATGCTGGGATCAGTTCATAGTTCCAGACAAATTTGAAATTTATGTTTACTTAAAAATGACAAATCCCAGACTCTAACTTGTTCAATGAACCATTCTCCCCCAGCGACACCATCTCCGCCCACTCTCTACAGCCTGATCCCCTCCTGTCAGCAACACAGCACCGACTGCTCTGTGACCTACGGATGTTTGGCGATGGACTACTCCCCAGAAATCACCAGCCTTACCTGGAAGAAAGATGGGCAGCCGATCATCACTGGAGTTAAGAAATACCCGCCAGTGAGAAACAAGAAGGGAACCTACACCCTGAGCAGCCAGTTAACCATCACCGAGTCGGAGGGGGGATGCAGCAAAATCAGCTGTGAGGTTCGACACAGCGGCTCAGCCAAGAGCATTGAAATGACATGTAAGAGTTGTGGAATCTGTGAGAAACAGACGCTTTGACTATTTATTTACCTCTTTGGCCATAACACATTGACGGTGCTCTGCACAGTTCTGATTCCTGCGAAAAATAGTGACAACGGAGAAACTGTTAAAATATAATTAGTCATTTTATTCGTTCCAACATCTTCTTCAAGAAATGTCTAACTTGTGTTTCTTGAAGGTCAACCTGACATCCATCCAAATGTTCATCTCAACGTGAGTTCCAATGAAGAAATCTCAAGCACCAAATGTGCAACCATGGTCTGTTCAATCAACGATTTCCGTCCAAAGTCACTGACCGTGAAGTGGCTGAAGAATGGACAACCCATGGGGTCAGGAATTGTCACCTCTCCCACCTGTGAAGTGAACGGGAACTTCTCGGCGAGCAGTCGGCTGACAGTCTCCGCTGGGGAATGGTTCAGCAAACCGGTCTATACCTGCCAGGTCACTCATCAAGAGGTCACCCAAAGTCACAACATCACCGCGTCTGGTAAGAGACACAAACAGAGGAAACAATAAATCATCCTGCATTCTGAATTTAATCCAAATCAGAAATTTACTGAAGTTACTGCAAAGCACAGAATAACTTCTAATTTACTGCCATGTAATTTGTGTTTCATTCTGCTGTAAGAGCTGCATCAGGATTGATCACCATTCAGGATTTTATGAATATAGATATAAATGTATCCCAATAATTTGAAGTCATTTAGTGAGTGAGGAGAATCAATAAATTGAATTTATTGTCACAAATAGGCTTCAAATGAAGTTACTGTGAAAAGCCCCTAGTCGCCACATTCCCGCGCCTGTTCGGGGAGGCCGCTATATGAATTGAACCCGCGCTGCTGGCCTGCCTTGGTCGGCTTTAAAAAACAGCTATTTAGGCCTGTGCTAAACCAGCCCCTGGCGGACTTGATATCAGCTTTATCCTGAGACAGCTGGTTATATGTGAGAAGCAGTGGGTGTCTCAAAAACTTTACTGATAGAAACTCCGGGAGAAAGTGTTGGAAAGTTCATCCAACCTATTTATGGATCAGCCTCCAGTACTGCGCTCCTGAGATCAGGAATGGAATATTTGTATTGGGAATGCTACAATACTGATTCGTTAGTATGATATCGGGGCTGACTGTATTTCACAATGAGAATAGTTTTCACAAACCAAACTGGTTTTCCATTGTGTATCGAAGATTAAAGGCGATCTTTAGAGGTTGATACTTCGAAGTTGATTATTTCGAGGTTGATGTTTCGAAGTTGATTTATACCCATTTAGAATTCAGGCTGAATCCTACTGTCCTGATTCTGAAGATGAAACTTGGGTTGACTTCCATTTTTTCATTCACAGATTCTTCCCTTTGCACTGATGCCTCAGTAACAATACTACCACCACCAATAGAACAGGTCTTAATGGACGCGACGGTAACCTTAACCTGTGTCATTTCGAATGCTCCTTTTGGAGTCAACGTGTCCTGGAGTGAAGCAAAGAAGCCGCTGAAATCAGAGATCGCCGACCAGCCTGCGGCAGATACTGAGAGCGTGGTCAGCAAATTAAACATCTCGACACAAGCCTGGCTGAGCGGGGCTGTGTTTGACTGTGTGGCGAGCCATCAGGACCTGCCAACTCCTTTAAGAATTTCAATTCACAACAAAATAGGTGAGCGGTGAAACTGAAGCAATAAGTGAGCCATTGTGTCTATTTCGAGTGTCAGTGCAGCAGTCAATATTTAGCATTCAGTGTATTTATGGTCCATTCTGTTTGGTAATCCCACTAACTGAATCTCTGGGCATTTAGAGTTTAAGGGGGAAATTGATATGCGGATGAATGGACAATGAATTAAACGCAGTGATATTGGGTATAGATGGAGCGAGACCATAGACCACAAGACTTAGGAGCAGACGTAGGCCATTGGGCCCATCAACAGCTGTCCAGCCTTCAGTGAGATCATGACTGATCTGATGCGATAATCTTCAACTCCTCTTTCCCGCCTTATCACCATATCTCTTGACACTTTTACTGATTTAAAATATGTCCACCTCAACCTTGAACATACTGACCGACCCAGAATCTTAGGTAGCCTTCATTCTTCTAAACTCCAATAAGTAAAGCCCAGTCAACTTAACCTCAACCCATAAGAAAATCCCTCCATACTCGGGATCAACCTCGTGTCCTTCTCTGGACTGCCTTCAAAACCAATCTGTCGTCCTTAGATACGGGCACCAAAGCTATTCAAAGTATATCAGGTGTTGTCTAACTAATTCCCCAGTTTTAGCTAGTCTTCCCCATTGTTATATTCTACTCACTTTGAAATAAAGATCAGCATTCAATTTGTCTCCATATTACCTGCAGAACTTGCTTTGTGTGGTTTCTGCACGAGGGCCCCCAATTCCCCCGTTACTTCAGCTTTCTACAGTCTTTCTCCATCTAAATAATATTCCGTTATGTTCTTTCTTCCTCCTCCCAAAGTGTCTAACCTCACATTTTCCTTCATCATAGTCTATCTACCAAGTTTTTATTCAGTAACTTAAGCGGTTTCTGCCCCTCTATAGATTTCCTGTAATCCTCACCACTTGCCTTTCAATTTTGTCATCTGCAAACGTGGGAATCGTACATTCATTTATTGAACATAGTTTTGAAATTCATGTATATTACATCTACTGCCCTCCCCCCCCTCTCTAGCCTTCTAGTTATCACCCAAATAAGGGCAATAAATTTGTCAGGCATGATTTACCCTTCACGAAGCCGTGCTGACTCTGTTGATTAAATTGTGTATTTCTAAATGCTCAGCTATTAGATCCGTTATCATGGACTCGAACCGTTTTCCACTTACAGATGTTAAGGAAACAGGCCTATAGTTACCTGTTTTAACTCCCTCTCTTTTGAATAAGGGTGTTACATTGGCAGTTTTCCAATCCTCTTGAGGTAAGATGGGAGGAGCCTGGTGTGGAGTTTATACACCAGCACAGAACAGTTGGGCCGAATGGCCTGTTTCCCTGCTGTACACTTTCTGAAACTTTCTAATCCAATATCCGTAAATTCTCAGGGAAAAGGATTGTGTCCACCTCTGCTCCGAGCTGGGAAACCGGACAGATCCCAAAGTGGAAAATGGAAACCTTTAAAGTCCAACACAAAACACATTTCTCTCACATCTAACCCGCGGTTCCATTGTCTCCGGAATTCCCCATTTTATTGACATTTATTGTACATTTTCTGCAGATCCCAATCCGCGGGAACCGTCCGTCTCTGTCCTCCTGCCCTCGGCTGAAGACGTCTCCGCTCAGAGATTCGTCTCCCTCAGCTGCTTAGTGAGAGGTTTCTCCCCCCGAGAGATCTTCGTCAAGTGGACCGTCAATGACAAGCCGGTGAATCCCGGGAACTACAAGAACACCGAGGTGATGGCGGAGAACGGCAATAGCTCCTTCTTCATGTACAGCCTGTTATCCATTGCAGCGGAGGAATGGGCCAGCGGCGCTTCTTACTCCTGTGTGGTGGGACATGAAGCCATCCCCTTGAAGATCATCAACAGAATGGTTAATAAATCCAGCGGTAAACCGAGTTTTGTGAACATTTCCCTCGCTCTGATGGACACCGTTAATTCATGTCAATGAGAATCTATCAATTGCGTTTCGAACTAAAATAAAAATAATAAAGCTTTTTTTCCTCCACTTGTGATTTAAATGTGCAGCCGCTTAACTAATGGAGCTTCCACTTTGCTGATATTAGATCTGTTCAATGAGACCCGGATTTCTACAGGTCTCAGCCCCAAGTCTGATACAACCAGTGCTCCCAGCTCAGATACACCCTGGGTTAGAGACAGAGTAAAACTCATTCATTCCAGGATTCAGCAAAATATCTTCATTGTCTTTCCTCCCGCTGAGGAGAAATCGGACAATTTCCCACTTCAGACAAACAAACCCAGCACATTTAGATCTCGGTGTTCAAGCTTCTCTCATTGTCCATCCCTTTAAAATTAATGTCAGCTTTAAAATGCTGCATCACACCCACTGGGAACTGAATTGAGGGTCACACAGAAACATGGACCAACAATCTCCGTCAAAGAGCGGGGAAAGGGAAATTATTAGCCCTCTGTACCCAGACTTTCCCAACAGAGGCGGCGGGCCTTTAGTTACTCCACTGTACCCCCACTTCCACAACAAAGAGAGTGGGAGGGCCTTTAGTTAATCCACTGTACCCCACTTCCACAACAAAGAGAGTTTGGGAGGGCCTTTAGTTAATCCACTGTACCCCACTTCCACAACAAAGAGATTGGGAGGGCCTTTAGTTAATCCACTGTACCCCACTTCCACAACAAAGAGATTGGGAGGGCCTTTATTTAATCCACTGTACCCCCACTTCCACAACAAAGAGAGTGGGAGGGCCTTTAGTTAATCCACTGTACCCCACTTCCACAACAAAGAGATTGGGAGGGCCTTTATTTAATCCACTGCACCCCTATTTTCCCAACAGAGAGTGGAGGAGGGGCTTTAGTTAATCCACAGTCCCCCCACTTCCACAAAAAAGGAGATTGGGAAGGGTATCAGTTAACCCACTGTACACCCACTTCCCCTAGAAAGAGATAGGCGGAGTGACTTTAGTTGATGCACTGTACCACCACTCTCCCCACAGAGAGAGGCAGAGGGCCTTTAGTTAATGCACTGCACCCCCACTCTCCCCACAGAGAGAGGCAGAGGGTCTTTAGTTAATGCACTGTACCCCCACTCTCACCACAGGCAGAGGCGGAGGGTCTTTAGTTAATACATTGTACCCCCACTCTCCCCACAGAGAGAGGCAGAGGGTCTTTAGTTAATGCACGGTACCCCCACTCTCCCCACAGAGAGAGGCGGAGGGCCTTTAGTTAATACACTGTACCCCCACTCTCCCCACAGGCAGAGGCGGAGGGCCTTTAGTTAATACACTGTACCCCCACTCTCCCCACAGGCAGAAGCGGAGGGCCTTTAGTTAATACACTGTACCCCCACTCTCCCCACAGGCAGAGGCGGAGGGCCTTTAGTTAATACACTGTGCCCCCACTCTGCCAACAGAGAGAGGCGGAGGGTCTTTGGTTAATACACTGTACCCCCATTCCCCCCGCAGAGAGAGGTGGAGGGCCTTTTGTTAATCCACTATACTCCCACTCTCCCAACAGAGAGAGGCGGAGGGTCTTTAGTTAATCCACTGTACCACACTTCCCCAACAGAGAGAGGGAGAGGGGCATTAGTTAACTCACTGTACCTCCAGATCCCGAACAGAGAGGGGAGGGGCATTAGTTAAATCACTGTACCCCCACATCCCGAATTGAGAGAGGGGAGGGGCATTAGTTAACCCACTGTACCGCACATCCCGAACAGAGAGTGGGAGGGGCATTATTTAATGCACTGTACCCCCACATCCCGAACAGAAAGAGGGGAGGGGCATTAGTTAACCCACTGTACTTCCGCATCCCGAACAGAGGGGGAGAGGCATTAGTTAATGCACTGTGCCCCCACATCCCGAACAGAGAGGGGGAGGGGCATTAGTTAATGCACTGCACCCCCACATCCCGAATAGAGAGGGGGAGGGGCATTAGTTAATCCATTGTACCCCCACATCCCCAGCAAAGAGAGGGGAGGGGCATTAGTTAACCCCCTGTACACCCACATCCCGAAAAGAGAGGGGGAGGGGCATTAGTTAATGCACTGTACCCCACTTCAACAACCGAGAGGGGAGGGGCATTAGTTAATCCACTGTACCCCCACTTCAACAACAGAGAGGGGAGGGGCATTAGCTATTCCACTGTCTCCCCACTTCACCAACAGAGAGAGGCGGAAGGGGCAGTAGTTAATCCACTGTGTCCCCCTTTATACAAAAAAGAGAGGGGGATGAGGCATTCGGAAATGGCCTGCACCCTAACTCTCTAATAAAGCGGAAGGGACATTAGTTAACCACTGTAACTCCACTTCCACACCAATGCGTGGGGAGTGCAGTATTTAATACACCGTATCCCCACTACCCCACCTAATAAAGGAGGGGAGTTTGTTAACACATTGTAACACACTTTCCCAACAGGGAGAGGGGGAGGGACATTCGTTAATCCGCTGCACCCCCACTTCGACAACAGAGAGAAACATAGAAACATAGGAATTACAGCACAGAACAGGCCCTTCGGCCCACGATGTGGTGCCGAACTTTTGTCCTAGATTAACCTATATCCCTACTTCACCCACAGAGATGGGGAGGGCATTAGTTAATCCACTGTACCCCCACATCCCGAACAGAGATGGTGAGAAGCATTAGTTAATCCACTGTACACCCATATCCCCAGCAAAGAGAGGGGAGGGGCATTAGTTAATCCACTGTATCCCCACATCCCGAACAGAGATGGGGAGAAGCATTAGGTAATCCACTGTGCACCCACATCCCCAGCAAAGAGAGGGGAGGGGCATTAGTTAATCCACTGTACCCCCACATCCCGAACAGAGATGGGGAGAAGCATTAGTTAATCCACTGTACACCCACATCCCCAGCAAAGAGAGGGGAGAAGCATTAGTTAATCCACTGTACCCCCACATCGCGAACAGAGATGGGGAGAAGCATTAGTTAATCCACTGTACCCCCACATCCCGAACAGAGATGGGGAGAAGCATTAGTTAATCCACTGTGCACCCACATCCCCAGCAAAGAGAGTGGAGGGGCATTAGTTAATCCACTGTACCCCCACATCCCGAACAGAGATGGGGAGAAGCATTAGTTAATCCACTGTACCCCCACATCCCGAACAGAGATGGTGAGAAGCATTAGTTAATCCACTGTACACCCATATCCCCAGCAAAGAGAGGGGAGGGACATTAGTTAATCCACTGTACACCCACATCCCCAGCAAAGAGAGGGGAGGGGCATTAGTTAATCCACTGTACCCCCACATCCCGAACAGAGATGGGGAGAAGCATTAGTTAATCCACTGTACACCCACATCCCCAGCAAAGAGAGGGGAGGGGCATTAGTTAATCCACTGTACCCCCACATCCCGAACAGAGAAGGGGAGAAGCATTAGTTAATCCACTGTACCCCCACATCCCGAACAGAGATGGGGAGGGGCATTTTTTAACCCACTGTACCACCAATTCAACTAATCCAATCCTCTTATCCGTATGCTAAAACCGATTCCCCATAATCCAAATCCAGACTGGTGATTGAATTCTCCCTGGGTTTCCATTGTTCTTTCCTGAGGCATCTCCGCGTATTTTTGTATTAGCTCACCTGATGTCAGTTTGCAACTCACAGAAAACACATTTACAAGCAGCAAGTTCACCATACTCTACATCGTTACCAATAATACCCACAACTGGCAAAGCTACAGGCAGCTGATACAAATACACATACACACAGTTAAACAGACTTAAACACGACACATACATAGACCCCCTCCCCCACAAATATATACACATGCACACAAACACACACATAGACACACACAGAGAAACACATACATGAACATACACCCAAGGTCACAAATTCGATCCCGGCTTTGAGTCACTGTCCGTGTGGAGTTTCCACATTCTACCCGTGTTTGCGTGGATTTTGCCCCCACAACCCAAAATATGTGCAGGCTAGGTGGATTGGAGACTCTAAATTGCCTCTTAATTGGACAAAAATGAACCACACATATATTGTCACAAGAACGCACGCGAACGTGTACAGAAATGCACAAACATGCACACAAACACAAAAAAACACACGTTTATACTCACACAGACACACTGGCACATACACACACAAATATACGTACAGAATCAAGCACACAAGCATACACAAACATACACATATACCCACATGTTTACAGAGATACACAAAGGTGCAAACGCAAACATATAAAACCAGACAAGCAGACTAACATCAGAATATGAAACACCAATGTAACCAATAACATATACAATCGCACAATTTCATGACGACAGAAGTATAGAATTAAGGACAGAGACAATAATCCACATTAGCACACTTATGGGTACACATAGACACATGTCCGCAGACTCGTACATAAGTTAACATGAATGTACATTGGTGCACATGGAGACATCAATGCACAAGTAATAGATAGTTAATAACAACCATCAACGCATACATAGTACTGCTGCCTCCCAGCGCCAAAGGTCAAGTTCAATTCCAGCCTTGGGTGACTGTGTGGAGTTTGCACGTTCTCTCGTGTCTGCGTGGGTTTCCTCCGGGTGCTCCCGTTGCCTCTCACAGTCCAAAGATGAGCAGGTTAGGTGGAGTGGCCATGCTACAGTGTCCATTGCCCCTTAGTATTCAAAAGGTTAAGTGAGGTTATTAGGTTATGAGGGTAGGGCGGGGGCGTGCACCTCGGTCGGGTGTTCTTTCAGAGGGTCGGTGCAGGCTCCATGAGCCGAATGGCCTCGTTCTGCATGGTCCGGATTCTACGATGATGATTCTATGATGTAACACACACGCTTATCCAGCCACAAACATTAAGACACTGACATGCATGTTGAACACGCAAAAGGACACAATAACACACACTACTAGGCAGGAAAGGATAAACAAATATTAACACAGGCAGTAATATATAAACATAGACTTCAACACATAAACATACACAATAACACACTCATACTAAGGCAGCAGAGAAGCGCAGTGGACAAATTCGATCCCGGCTCTGAGTCACTGTCCGTGTGGAGTTTCCACATTCTACCCGTGTTTGCGTGGATTTTGCCCCCACAACCCAAAATATGTGCAGGCTAGGTGGATTGGAAACTCTAAATTGCCTCTTAATTGGACAAAAATGATTGTGTACGCTAAATTTATGAAAACAATAAATAACACATTCATATACACATTGATAGAAGATAAACAAAGTATACATACAGGCGCTGACACACAAATACACAGATCAGTACTCATTAGCACATGAACACACACAATGCCATTTTTACATACATCTGGACACACAAAAGAAGAGTATCGCAAAACATGAGATCCTCATCCACACAGACACAAATGCTAAAGAACAAACACAAATTTCAGGCAAGTGGCGGCATGGTGGCGTAGTAGTTAGCACTGCTGCCTCACGGCGCCGAGGACCTGGGTTCGATCTTGGTCCTGGGTAACTGTCCGTGTCACGTGAGTTTGACCTCCACAATCCAAAGATGTACAGGGTAGGTGGATTGGCCACGCTAAATTTCCCGTAAATTGGAAAAATAAAATTACAGAGATCGGTTGTTGAGCGTCACGAACTCTACAGTAGTTATGCAATGAAAAATATATTAGAGAATGAATGATCAGATAAAGAAAATTAAATGAGAATATTAACAATATATCCTAGATTAATAAACAATTTAACATATTTATTGGGCTCTATCCTCGTAGATACCACAGACCACACCTGGACTGAAGACTATGAGGATGATAACGGAAACATCTGGACAACCGCTTCCACATTCATCACCCTGTTCGTCCTGAGCATTTCCTACAGCGCTGCAGTCACTCTGGTGAAGGTGAGAAGATTCAATCCACTCACACATCAAACTGATAGAAGCCTTTTAAAAACCCAAAATGTTTGATTGATTAAAAACTTTAACATCAGTGTCCCAGATCATAAACATCTGCTTCATCATTTTCTCTCTCTTTTACAGATCAAGTGATCGGTTGACGTTCGGACGCTGTAGATTTACCTCAGCTGTTTATTATGATCTGTGTGTGACAGAAATACAATATCTCCTCTAGGTGACTCTAACAGTAAAATTCTCTGATTATTATTGTGCATCTGTAACTGAGACAATCATGGACAGTATTTCTGTTTTCAGTTTGAAATGTACGAGCTATAATTGTAATATAATTGTAGCTAATAATTTCTCTCAATGTCATGTCTAAATAAGTAACTTACCTCGTTCACTGTTTAAAAAGGGGGGTATGCAGAGAGCAGGAAATTATAGGCCAGTGAGCTTAACTTCGGTAGTAGGGAAGATGCTGGAATCTATCATCAAGGAAGAAATAGCGAGGCATCTGGATAGAAATTGTTCCATTGGGCAGACACAGCATGGGTTCGTAAAGGGCAGGTCGTGCCTAACTAATTTAGTGGAATTTTTTGAGGACATTACCAGTGCAGTAGATAACGGGGAGCCAATGGATGTGGTATATCTGGATTTCCGGAAAGCTTTTGACAAGGTGCCACACAAAAGGCTGCTGCATCAGATAAAGATGCATGGCATTAAGGGTAAAGTAGCCTCATGGGTAGAGGATTGGTTAATTAATAGAAAGCAAAGAGTTGGGATTCATGGGTGCTTTTCTGGTTGGCGATCAGTAGCTAGTGGTGTCCCTCAGGGATCCGTGTTGGGCCCACAATTGTTCAGAATCTAAATAGATGATTTAGAGTTGGGGACCAAGAGCAATGTGTCCAAGTTTGCAGATGAGACTAAGATGAGTGGTAAAGTGAAAAGTGCAGAGGATACTGGAAGTCTGCAGAGGGATTTGGATAGGTTAAGTGAATGGGCTAGGGTCTGGCAAATGGAATACAATGTTGACAAATGTGAGGTTATTCATTTTGGTAGGAATAACAGCAAACGGGATTATTATTTAAACAATAAAGTATTAAAGCATGCTGCTGTGCAGAGAGACCTGGGTGTGCTAGTGCATGAGTCACAGAAAGTTGGTTTACAGGTGCAACAGGTGATTAAGAAGGCAAATGGAATTTTGTCCTTCGTTGCGAGAGGGATCGAGTTTAAGGCTAGGGAGGTTATGCTGCAATTGTATAAAGTGTTAGTGAGGCCACACCTGGAGTATTGTGTTCAGTTTTGGTCTCCTTACTTGAGAAAGGACGTACTGGCACTAGAGAGTATGCAGAGGAGATTCACGAGGTTAATCCCAGAGCTGAAGCGGTTGGATTACGAGGAGAGGTTGAGTAGACTGGGACTGTACTCGTTGGAATTTAGAAGGATGAGGGGGGATCTTATAGAAACATTTAAAATTATGAAGGGAATGGATAGGATAGATGCGGGCAGGTTGTTTCCACTGGCGGGTGAAAGCAGAACTAGGGGGCATAGCCTCAAAATAAGGGGAATTAGATTTAGGACTGAGTTTAGGAGGAACTTCTTCACCCAAAGGGTTGTGAATCTATGGAATTCCTTGCCCAGTGAAGCAGTTTAGGCTCTTTCATTAAATGTTTTTAAGGTAAATTGTTTTTTAAAGAAAAAGGGATTAAGGGTTATGGTGTTCGGGCCGGGAAGTGGAGCTGAGTCCACAAAAGATCAGCCATGATCTCATTGAATGGCGGAGCAGGCTCGAGGGGCCAGATGGCCTACTCCTGCTCCTAGTTCTTATGTTCTGGTGTTCTTATGTTCCTTATATAACTGCTGCCTTACCTTTATTTTGAGCTCATGTTCTCTCTTTCTGGTGTCTGTTACAGTTGTACATACATTTGGCAGCTCAGACGGCATGTCTTCTGTTCTCAGAGTAACTCTCAATCGTTATGTTCTCTTTTGTTAACTTCAAAACAAACTTTTGTGTAATATTCTCTGTGAAATTTTAATAAATATTGAATGAAAAATGAAGAAAGTAAGACTTTGCTGAACTCCTTCCTCTAAGGTCCATCGGCACCGCTCCTTTTCCCCGATAATACAGTTGTCTCCCCTTTCCCAGACAGATATTTCCCACCGGTCCTGTCTGGGATGTGTCTGAACTCAAGGCCCCTCAGTGAAAGAGCCATTGCGCCACCATGCCCATCCGGGTTAAGTCACCTTCACCTTTGCCTTTTTATGGTAAACTCCAGAGACAGAATTATTTCACAGCTGAAGAATTCCACAGATTCACTACCCTCTGATGGAAGAATGTCTCCACATATCTGTTCTAAATGTCTTAGATTATGCCCTGTCCTGCTAGACTCTTCCACAAGAGGAAACAAGATGATTTTTCAGGCTGTGTAACTGGTTAAAGCTCTTTCCACAGTCAGTTCACTGGAACACTCCCACTCAGGTGTGTGTGGGTCTCGGGGCTTTTCCAGTCACACTGATGTTTGAAATCTCTTCCCACAGTCAGAACAGACAAACACATTGACAGTTTGTGATATTTAGATCCTAATGAATTGAGTGACTGTCAGATCTTGATGTTATATTTAGTTTGAGTTGCCCAGCTACCAATCCTCCCGTTCTGATGTCTGACAATGAAGTTTACAAAAATGATCACTGTATGAATGGGATAGAAATTCACAACAGATGATTCTAGTTTCTATCGAACCTTCTTTCCTCTCTTGCTTTCCCCAAGCATGTGGTCCAGTCAAACTAAAAGACCAAAATCAGCGAGAAGTCCCAACAAAAGTGTAGGGAACCTTCCTAACGGAACCAGAATATTGTTCCCAGTGTCTCTGCAACACTCTGTCCGCTGAGGTATCCACTGGTTGTGTAAGGTGTCAAACATTCCAGTGGATACCGCATGCTCCCTCTGCAGGGCCACTGGGAATAGACAAGACCACGGAACAGAAGTCAGCTGCCAGAATAATCCCCACCCCCTCCATAATAATAATAATTTTTGTTGTCAGAAGTAGGCTTACATTAACACAGTAGTTAAGTTACTGTGAAAAGCCCCTTGTCACCACATTTTGGCGCATGTTTGGGCACATAGAGGGTGAATTCAGAATGCCCAATTCAGAATGCTCAACAGTGGTTTTATTTCCATCATCCATTCTATAAGGCGGACGTATAACCCCGAAATTGCACTGTATTTCTACAATCACTGGTAGCCAGATCAGCCCCCCCCCCCCCCCCCCCCCCCACACACACACACATTTCACATTGGGAACACCAAGAAGTGCGGTGAGAACATACCGAGATACGACAGCAGATTATTGAGGGCGGGGTTTAGCACGGGAGGTTTGAAATATCTGTTGCTCGTTTTACTGGAGTGTGATTAACACGCCTCCGTTTAAAGGCCGTGTGCTTAACACTACTATGGCTCTGTATGTGTAATTATGCTCGGAGTCGCCAGGTGCCGTAACAGACACCGTCACAAGTATATCAAGGTCAGGTTCAAAGTAATAAATCCGTACACCGATTAGTAAGTCCAAACGATTGGTGTTTATTATAACAAATATAATAAATACACATGCATACGCTAAAGAGACTAACTTACTTCTAATACTAAACAACTAAATACTTATCTAGACAGGAACAGGCAAGGTCAGGGAGCAAGGCCTTCGTCCCGTTCTTGGTCTGTAACTTTCTGATTCTCAAAGTTGTCAAGGGCTAGCAAGGTCTGGATCACGTAGCGATCGTTGTGTTGGCACTTACAGTTCGATGGCTGGTGCTCAACGGCCGGTGATGAAACTGGAGTCAGGAAGCGATGTAACAGGTCTGGGCCGGAGCAAAACAACAGACCTGGGCCGGAGCAAACAACAAACCTGGGCCGGAGCAAACAACAGACCTGGGTCAGAGCAAACAACGGACCTGGGCCGGAGCAAACAACAGACCGAACCATGTGCGGGACCTACTCTTATAGGTCCTAGATGTCCGTGCCCCTTGGGGCGGGTTCTTTCACCTGCTAGGTATCGATTGGGTCTTTCCCAATTGATATCTTTCAAACTCCCCAATCTGAGGGTCGTTCCTCGATGGGTGGGGCGGTTCCTACGGCTCTTTGTGTTGGTTGCTTTGGCGCCATTCTGTCTGGGCGTCTTTGGAAAAGTATCCATCGATATTTAAATGTTTCTATTGTCCGGGGTCTGGATCTGGATCACCTCATTACTATGCAGATCTGTTTCCCATTTGCACCTTTGGCTGAAACTCTGCACCTAGCCAGAAACTGGTTTATGTACGTGCAGAATGCAAAACAGTCTTCTGCGAGCTGTTTGTCCTCACTAAGACTGTTTTTCCCTGCAGCCTTAGCAGTTCTCCATTTTGTAGCCCAGTGTCCATCTTAGATGGCTACATACCCTCCTTGTGATCCTCACGAGAAATTGTGAAGGATCACCTATGCATGTTTCTTCGAGTGCCTTTGGGTGCCCTCTTTGGGTTCCCTGACCTTAGCAAGTTCCTGGGCGTCTACTCTGTCCTTAACTATGGCAAAAAAATGTTAACTCACATTTCTACTTGGCGCTATGTCAAAGGGGACATGCATTACCAATAACCGGGAACCTCTATCTATCATAACTACTCTCCTTATCTCATTTTAAACATTTTATTACAGTCTAAAAAAAAACCTTATCCATTCACACCACATTACATGTCACTTTCTGACTCGGCAGTCGAGTTCAGAACAATATAATACATTAGTGTCTTTATTAACATAGTGCTTTATTCATTTCCTGGGCATCAAGGGGTTGGGGGGATTGGTGAAAACCGAAAATAGGGGATTGAACTCCGTAAATGGTTGAGGGGCAGGAACGGGAGGTTCTCCTTTTCTATTTCCTCAACCTGAGGGTCTGTACTATGATGCAGAGAATTGCAATCACCAACAGTGATTCAATCACATACGACATTGAGTACCATGTCATGAATTTTGTGCACCAGGTCTGAACTTCGCTGATCAGTGCTGAGCACGGGGGAGTTGGTGTGAGGGAAACATTAACGGCGGGGGTTGTGGGGGAAACGTGACTTGCTTCCAGATGTACAAATACAACAACGTTTAAAACTAATAGGTAGGCTTCCATCATGGTCTTCTCTGTTCTCTTTGTCCTCTTCCTTCTGTATGGCCGATCCTTGCCATGAACCCTCTTTCGACATTATAAAGCTATGGGATCAAGCACAGTATCTGTCAATACACAGTTTAATATCCGTACTGTTAGTGTATCTGTCCTCTTATTCCAATTGACCCTTAAATGACTGGCCAAGTCACTCCCTGTGACTCCCCTCATTTTTTTTTCAAAAGCGAATTTAGGAGCAGAAATACACCTAACAACTTTCCTCCTGCGAGCCGTCTCGCAGGCTTTGCAAATTTACCACCCGAATGTTCCTGGATGTAAATAGCATGTGGGATGGCGGCCTAAGGGCTACGGAACGAAAAATGAAAGCAAATTTTGAAACGAAAAAGTCGAATGAGTTGCGTATGGGCCGCTGCGGGTAAGATTTGGATGGAATCCCCGGGCAAGGCGTGCTGTGCCGTACCCAAGCTTGGCTGACCAAAGGGGGGGGGGGGGTTCTCAGACAGGGCGGGTCCTCAATGCCGTTTCTCCACTGTCTGAGCAACCTGAAATGAATGGGCAAGAATGTAGTCGTAGTGGAATTGCAGCCTCTATTCCCAGAATATCGGGGCACCAAAAAACAAGGGTGGAACTCTGCACCTGGCCAGAAACTGGTTTCTGTACGTGCAGAATGCAAAACAGTCTTCTGCAAGCTGTTTGTCCTCACTAAGACTGTTTTTCCCTGCAGCCTTAGCAGTTCTCCATTTTGTAGCCCAGTGTCCAT
Organism: Scyliorhinus canicula; assembly: GCF_902713615.1. Lineage (NCBI taxonomy): Eukaryota > Metazoa > Chordata > Chondrichthyes > Carcharhiniformes > Scyliorhinidae > Scyliorhinus > Scyliorhinus canicula. The sequence goes on from NW_024055480.1 coordinate 27,802, forward strand.
CTTAGATGGCTACATTGTGCAGGTTAGGTGGATTAGCCATGCAAAATTGCCACTTCGTCTCCAAGGACATGGATGTTGGGTGGGGTTATGAGGATGGAGTGGGCATGGGTGGGGTGGGCCTGGGTGGGGTGCTCTTTCAGAGGGTTGGTGCAGACTCGATGGCCCGATTGGGCTCCTTCTGCACTGGAGGAATTCTATTACTTTGGAACTACCACCCTTAAAATGCAGTGGAAGCAGAGTCCTTGAACATTTCTGAGGCAGGGATGGATAGATTCTTGATAAGCAAGGTTATCAGGGTCGGCAGGAATGTGGAATTGAGGTTAAACTTTTTGAGTGATGGAGCAGGATTGAGGGGCCGACTCCTAGTTTGTGTGTAAGGAGCAGGCCTGAGGGGCCGACTCCCAGTTTGTATGTAAGGAGCAGGCTTGAGGGGCCGAGTGGCCTGCTCCTAGTTTGTTTGGAAGCATGCAAGTACAGCAGGCGGTAAAGAAAGCAAATGGCTTGTTGGCCTTCATAGCAAGAGGATTTGAGTCGAGGAGCAGGGATGTCTTGCTGCAATTATACAGGGCCTTGGTGAGGCCACAGCTGGAATATTGTGTGCCGTATTAGTCTCCTTATCTGAGGAACGATAATCTAGCTAAAGAGGAAATGCAGCAAAGTTTTGCCAGACTGATTCTTGGGATGGGAGGGTCTGATGTATGAGAGATTGAATCGGTCAGGATTATATTCACTGGAGTTCAGAAGAATGAGGGATCTCATAGAAACCTATAGAATGTGGGCTGCACGATGGCGCTGTGGTTAGCACGGTTGCCTCACGTCACCGAGGATCCAGGTACGATCCCGGCCCTGGGTCACTCTCTGTGGGTTTTGCGCATCCTCCCTGTGTCTGCATGGGTCTCACCCCCACAACCCAAAGATATGCAGGGTAGGTACATTGGCCATGCTAAAATTACCCCTTTAAATTACCCCTTAATTGGGAAAAAAAAGAATTGGGCACTCTAAATTTATGTTTTAAAAAAAGAAACCTATAAAATTCTAACAGGGTGAGACAGAGTAGATTCAGGAAGGATGATCCCAATAGTGGGTGTGACCAGAAATAGGGGTCACAGTCTGAGGATATGGGGTAGACCATTTAGGAGAGAGATGAGGATAAATCTCTTCACCCAGAGAGTGGTGAGCCTGTGGAATCTGTCGCTACAGGAACTAATTAAAGCCAAACATTGCATGTTTTCAAGAAGTAGTTAGATACAGCACTGAGGGTGAAGGGAATCAAAGGATATGGGGGGAAAGCGGGATTAGGGTATTGAGCCTAATCAGCTCTGATCGTAATGAATGGTGGAGCAGGCTCGAAGGGCCAAATGGCCTCCTGCTCCTATTTCCTAAGTTGCTCCGTATCTATGCATGTAAATGGTCCAGGAGGTATGAGGAAGAATGTTTTTACACAGCCAGTGGCAATGACCTTAAACTTGCTGCCAATGATGGAGTTTGGAAATAGACACAATGAATGATTTTTTAAAAAATTGGACAGAAACCTGAGAGAAATAAAGCTGTGAGGATAGAGAGATAGAAGAGAATGAGATTTGGGAATGAGACAGGAAGGCGCCGGAGTGTTGAGTCACCGGGCTAGCAGATTGGCTGGTCAAGGGAGTCAGATGGTGGGGGGGAAGCTACAGCCAGTAGATGGCAGGGGTGGGGGTATCGGGGGATGAGGTGAGGGGAGGGGGGGTTGTTCTGCTTGGGAATGAGACAGGAAGGCGCCGGAGTGTTGAGTCACCGGGCTAGCAGATTGGCTAGTCAAGGGAGTCAGATGGGGGGGGGGGGGGAGCTACAGCCAGTAGATGGCAGGGGTAGGGGCATCGGGGGATGGGGTTAGGGGAGGGGGGGTTGTTCTGCTGATGGGAGAGGGACTTGAAATAGACACTGGAAAGGAGGTCGAGGGTGGAGGCAGCCAAAGGGCGGGCCAGGAATGGCGCGACGCACGGACCAGGGGCCGGCCCGAGTAAGGCTATGGCTGACCGGCGGGGTGGGGGGGGGGGGGTTGGGATGTGCCCCCCGACCAGGCTGATCACCTGGAACGTCAAGGGACTGAATGGGCCGGTTAAGAGGGCGCGGGTGTTCGCGCACTTGCGGGCCCTGAGGGCGGACGTAATTATGTTGCAGGAGACACATCTGAAAGTGTCAGACCAGACCAGGCTAAGGAAGGGCTGGATTAGCCAGGTCTTCCACTCGGACTTGGACTCGAAGTCCAGAGGGGTGGCAATCATGATCAACAAGCGCGTGCAATTTGAGGCAGAGGGCATATCCGCAGACAGGGGGGGCAGATACCTGATGGTACGGGGCAGACTGGAGGGGAGAAGAGTGGTGCTGGTAAATATATATGCCCCGAACTGGGATGACGTGGACTTCATTAAAAAAGTGCTGGGGAAGATCCCGGACCTGGATTCTCGCAGGTTAATAATGGGAGGGGACTTTAACATGGTCCTTGACCCGACTTTGGATCGGTCGTGTCCCAGAACGGGTAGACTCTCAGCAATGGCAAGGGAGCTGAAAGGGTTTATGGAGCAAATGGGGGCAGTGGATTCCCTGGAGAGATAGATAGCCAACAGGAAGGGGCTACTCGTTTTACTCGCACGTCCATAAAGTATATTCCAGGATAGATTTATTTGTACTAAGCAGGGACTGTATGGGGCAGGTAAAGAACACGGAATACTCAGCAATTACCATTTCAGACCATGCCCCGCATTGGGTGGACCTGCAGTTCGGGGGAGCGAGTTATCAACGCCCGCAATGGAGGCTAGATGTGGGACTGCTTTCGGAGGAGGGGATCTGCGAGAGGCTTCGGAAATGTATAAAAAATTACCTGTAGGTGAATGACACAGGGGAGGTCTCAGCGGCGACCTTGTGCGAGGCGCTAAAGGCAGTAGTGCAGGGGGAGCTGATTTCAATTGGGGCCCACAGAGCCAAGGCAGACCGGGCAGAGATGGATAGATTGGTCAGGGAAATGGGTCGGATAGATGAAGAGCACGCGGAGTCCCTGGAGGAGGTTTTACTCAGGGAGAGGCAGAGGCTACAGGCGGAACTGGGGGCACTATCCACGAGCAGGGCCGTAGAACAGCTTAGGAAGGCGAGGGGAGTGGTGTACGAGCATGGGGAAAAGGCTAGCAGACTGTTAGCTCAGCAACTCAGGAGGAGGGAGGCGGCCACGGAAATAGGTAGAGTGAGGGACGAGGGGGGGGGGGGCGCAAAGTGGAGGACCCGGCAGAATTGAATAGGGTATTCCGGGACTTCTATCATAAGCTGTACACTTCGGAGCCGCTGGAAGAACCGGAGGGGATGAAAAGGTTTCTGGACGGGTTAACATTCCCAACAGTTGGTGGGGGGCGAGTGGAAGAGCTGGGGGCCCCGATTAGAGTAGAGGAGGTATTGGGGGGCCTTAAGGCTATGCAGTCGGGGAAGTCCCCGGGGCCGGATGGATACCCAGTAGAGTTTTATAGGAGGTTCTCTGAGCTGGTGGGCCCGGTCTTGGCGAGGGTTTTCAATGAGGCAAGGGACAGAGGGACCCTGCCGCCGACAATGTCACAAGCCACCATATCTCTGATATTGAAGCGGGGTAAAGACCCGGAGGCGTCCGGGTTGTTCTGGAAAATACAGAATGTGTCATTTGAAACATAGAGGTCTGCCAACATCTGATCGGGGAGAGTGCAGGGAAAGATCCCACAAGAGGTTGGTGGCAGCTGAAGGGCACAGAAACTGTGGGCAGCAATTTCAGTCTATCAGAATGGTTATTACAACCTGCAGCAGGAAAAAGGCAAGAGAAAAAAGTTTTAAAAAATCTCTTTGTGTTGTTGGAAAATTGTGATGGACTGCCCCTTTAAGACCCGAAGTCCGATCCTTATCAGAGGTCCCGATCAGAACAGCTGAAACAAAGAAACCAGCGTGGACTTCAGACTCCTCCCCTTTTTCTCCCCACGAGGCAAGAAGCAGAACAAAGACACCAGGAGCAGAACACCAGCGGCACCCGAAGAAGGAAGAAGGACAGCAAGAGCAGAGGCCCAGCAGAGGGAAGGCCCAAAAAGACCAGACCAGACCAGACCAGACCAGAAGGAAGACGGAGCAGCAGCAGGAGAGAAGCAGCCACAGAAGAAAGAAGAGGAGGAAAAGAGAAAACTGCACCGGGAGAGATGACCAGGAGGCTTGAAAGTGAAAGAGAGAGAGAGAGAGTCTGAAGGCCTCACCAACCAACCAGACAACATCAAAAAGTAAATAATGTTTTAATTTAATGAGATAAAAAGAGTATGTTAATAATAAAATAATTTAACCTGAAAAAGTGGTTATTAGCTTACTTCACTTCCTTAAGAACGCAGGACCCGTGACATCGATGCCATTAAGGGGTAAGTAAGTAAATTCTTCAGTGAAGGTAGGAGTTATACCGGGGGATAACTTGAAAGGAGAGTTTGACCCGACTCGCACTCTCAGAGGCCTGTACTGGAGTCAGGGAGGAAGTTCCCTGTTCGCGGTTTTTAGAATATTGGCCCGTAAGGTTCGCTGGTATAAAGGGAATTCTAAAAACATATAGGTGAATTTAAAAAACAGGGTCCTACAGGCCAAACTCCCTGATTAATGTAGACACCAAGCTCCTGGCAAAGGTACTGGTGGGTAGAATGGAGGACTGTGTACCGGAGGTGATTGGGGAGGATCAATCGGGGTTCGTGAAAGGTAGGCAGCTGGCGACCAATCTGAGGAGATTACTCAATGTGATAATGATGCCCCCGGCGGGTAGAGAGGTGGAGGTAGTGGTGGCAATGGACGCCGAGAAGGCCTTTGACCGGGTGGAGTGGGACCATCTATGGGAGGTGCTCAGACGGTTTGGGTTCGGGGAGGGATTGGTGGATTAGATCAAATTATTATATCAGGCCCCGAGGGCCAGCGTCAGGACCAACAGAGAAGTGTCGGAGTACTGTAGGTTGTACCGAGGGACCAGACAGGGCTGCCCGCTCTCCCCACTGCTGTTTGCGCTGGCCATAGAGCCGCTGGCGATTGCGCTGAGAGCCACAGAGGGTTGGAAGGGGATGGTGAGGGGCAGGGTTGAACACAGGGTTTCTCTTTATGCAGACGACCTGCTCCTGTACGTGTCGGACCAGTGGCCGGGATGGGAACTATACTGGGAATGCTGAGGAAGTTCGGCCAGTTCTCAGGATACAAATTAAATACGGTCAAGAGTGAAATGTTTGTGGTCCAGGCAAGGGGCCAGGAGAACAGATTGAGAGGGCTACCGTTTTGGCTGGTTGAGGAAAATTTCCGGTATTTGGGAATCCAGGTGGCACGAGACTGGGGCAGGCTGCATAAGTTAAATTTGGCCAGGGTGGTGGGGCAAATGAAGGGAGAGTTTCGGACATGGGATGGGTCGCTGGCAGGGAGGGTGCAGACTGTAAAGATGACAATCCTCCCTCGATTTTTGTTTATTTTTCAGTGCCTCCCGATCTTTATCCCACAGTCCTTCTTCAAAAGAGTTAAAGGGCTGATCATGAGCTTTGTCTGGGCGGGAAAATCCCCGCGGGTAAAGAAGGTGATGTTGGAGAGGAACCGCAGCGAGGGAGGGCTGGCTTTGCCGAGTCTGGTCAATTATTACTGGGCGGCCAACATCGCTATGATAAGGAAGTGGATGGTGGGTACGGGGTTCATTTGGCAGCGGGTGGAGGCGGCTTCGTGCAGGGGCTCCAGCTTGGAAGCCCTGGTCACGGCTCCTCTACCGCTGCCGCCGGCCAAGTACACCACCAGCCCGGTAGTGGTGGCGACCCTGCGGATATGGGGCCAGTGGAGGAGGCATGTGGGAGAGATGGGGGCGTCTGTCTGGGCACAAATCTGCGACAACCATCGGTTTGCCCCCGGCAGTATGGATGGGGGGTTCCGAGTATGGCGGCGAGCAGGGGCGGGAAGGGTGGGTGATATGTTCCTGGAAGGGAGCTTCACGAGTTTGAGGAGCATGGAGGAGAAATTTGGGTTGGTAAGGGGAAATGATTTTCGATACCTACAGTTGCGGGACTTTGTTCGTAGACAGGTCCCATCTTTCCCACGCCTCCCGCCAATGGGGATCCTCGACAGAATAGTCTCTAGGAGGGAAGAAGGGGAGGGCAGAGTCGCGGGTATATACAAGGTGCTCATGAGGGAGGAAGGGTCCCAGACAGAGGAACTGAAACTTAAATGGGAGGAGGAGCTAGGCGGCGAAATGGAGGATGAGCTGTGGGCAGAGGCCCTGAGTAGGGTAAACTCGACTGCGACATGTGCTAGGCTCGGGCTGATCCAATTTAAGGTCATTCACCAGGCCCATATGACGGTGGCTCGGATGAGCAAATTTTTCGGGATAGAGGACAAATGCGCTAGGTGCGCGGGAGGACCAGCGAACCACGTTCACATGTTTTGGGCATGCCCTAAGCTGAGGGAGTACTGGGAGGGATTTGCGGGGGTCATGTCCCAGGTGCTAAAAACAAGGGTGGTGATGAGTCCAGGGGTGACAATTTTTGGGGTTTCGGAAGACCCGGGCGTCCAGGGGGAGAAAGAGGCCGATGTGTTGGCCTTTGCTTCCCTGATAGCCCGGCGATGAATATTATTGGCGTGGAGGGACTCAAAGCCCCCGAAGACTGAGTGGTGGCTTGTGGACATGTCGAGTTTCCTGGGGATGGAGAAAATTAAGTTCGCCTTGAGGGGATCTGTGCAGGGGTTCACCCGGAGGTGGCAACCATTTATTGACTTCTTTGCGGGAGAGTGAGTGTCAGCACGTGGGTGGGGGGGGGGGGGGGGGGGGGGGGGGGTAGAGTTGAGAAGGAGGGAAAATATGGCGGGTAGTACCAGTGGGAGGGGAGCGGGCTTGTGCAATATGTTACGATGGAAGTATTGAAAGTACGTGGATGTTTGCACATTTGTGCCTTTTTTGCTTTCTTTCTGATGATGTCTGTAACTGTTTATAAAGCCAAAACCTACCTCAATAAAATTGTTTATTAAAAAAAAACAAGACAAGCAGACTCACACAAGGAAATAAAACACAGTTGGAACCATCATCATATGCAGCAGCACATAGTGAGAAGACAGTAACACAGACATGAGGGTATACACTGCCGCCCACATTAGCACACATATATGGGCACACGGAGAAGCACGTTAACAGCTTACACACGGATAAAGAAAGACATACATGAAATACAGCAGAGCATTCGGATGCACACAGTTAAATGCAAACATTAGCGTGCTCATACACGAGAGGACACGAAAACACACATTAGTACACAGGGGACGTATATATTTCAAAACATAGTCATATAAATCTATCAATGCATACATACACGTATTAACACATCGACACAGACGTATATACGCGCGCATAAACATTCGTATATTGATAGATATGTGGTGCAGAAGGAAACATATCACTACATATATACCAGGCCAGAACACATAAGCGCGCATTAACACAACTCTGAATAAATAAACATAGACTTCAATACAAAATATCTCATTCATACAGAAACATAGACAGAAGCACGAAATGCACAAACAATCACACAGGTTAAAACTCATGGCACATGAACAATGAAATGAACGCTCATAAACACATTTGGACAGACAAACCGTTCAAGGCAAATCACGAGTTAGTTCAGCATTAAAGACAAACGACAAGATGAGAGTATATTTCTAATATAACATTTAATGGGCATATTCACCAAAATCTATCCCCATTTAATAATGTTCCCACTAACGCATAAGTGTTCCATTACCATAAACAACTAAGACAGGAACTGACGTCCGAATTCTTAGCAGAAATATTACAGTTTTCAAATAAGAAGCTCAGTGAACTTCCCTCAATATCAATCGTAATAATCTCACATTGTAACAAATTGTTCAAAAATAAACTGAAACTAAATAAAAGCTGCCATGTTTTCGACCCGGACTGTTTGAGGAACGTAAAGGAAGAAGAGCTGTGTAGACAGTGACAGAGATCGGTTTCTGAGTGGCACGAACTCAGCAGAGTGGGGATAAAGGGATCTTTTTCATGATGGCAGGCGGTGACTAGTGGTGTGCCTCAGGGGCCCGTGCTTGGACCACAACTTTTCACAATATACATTAATGATTTGGAAGGAGGAATTGAAGGCACTGTTGCTAAGTTTGCAGATGATACAAAGATCTGTAGAGGGGCAGATAGTATTGAGGAAGCGGGGGGGGGGGGGGGTGCAGAAGAACTTGGACAGGCTAGGAGTGGGCAAAGAAGTGGCAGATGGAATACAATGTGGGAAAGTGTGAGATTATGCTCTTCGGAAGCAGAAATTGAGGCATAGACTATTTTCTAAATGGGAAGATGCTTAAGAAATCAGAAGCACAAAGGGACTTGGGACTCCTTGTTCACGATTCTCTTCAGGTTAACGTGTAGGTTCAGTCGGCAGTAGGAAGGCAAATGCAATGTTAGCATTCATGTCGGAAGGGCTAGAATACAAACCAAGGGTGGACTTCTGAGGCTATATTCCCGTACCAGCCTCCCCAAACAGGCGCCGGAATGTGGCGACGAGGGGCTTTTCACATTAACTTCATTTTGAAGCCTACTTGTGACAATAAGCGATTTTCATTTCTTAAGGCTCTGGTCAGATCCCATTTGGAGTATTGTGAGCAGTTTTGGGCACCGTATCTAAGAAAGGATGTGGTGGCCTTGAAAAGGGTCCAGAGGAGGTTCACAAAAATGATCCCTGGAATGAAGAACTTGTATGAGGAACGGTTCAGGACTCTGTGCCTGTACCCGTTGGAGTTTAGAAGGATGAGGGGTGATCTTATTGAAACTTACGGGATACTGCGAGGCCTGGATAGTGTCGACGTGGAGGGGATATTTCCACTTGGAGAAAAACTAGAAGCAGAGAACACTCTCAGACTAAAGAAACGATTCTTTAAACCAGAGATCAGGAGGAATTTCTTCAGGCAGAGGGTGTTGAATCTGTGGAACTATTTGCCGCAGAAGGCTGTGGAGGCAAAATCACTGAGTGTCTTTAAGACAGAGATGGACAGGGTTTTGATCAACAGGTGGATCAGGGGTTATGTGGAGAAGGCAGGAGAATGGGGATGCGAACAATATCGGTCATGATTGAATGGCGGAGCAGACTCGATGGGACGAGTGGCCTAATTCTGCTCCTATGTCTAATGGTCTTATAGAAGATGTACAATGATTATTAAATTCGAGAATATATTACTCACTTAAGAAAGATAAAAGGTAATATGTATAATAACACAAGATATCCTGGAGGGAAACACAATTTAACTACATTTCCTCGGCTCTATCCTCGTAGAAAACACAGACCGCACCTGGACGGAAGACTATGAGGATGATAACGGCAACATCTGGACAACCGCTTCCACATTCATCACCCTGTTCTTCCTGAGCATGTAGTACAGCACAGCCGTTACTCTGGTGAAGGTGAGAAGATTCAATCCACTCACACTTCAAACTGACAGCAGCAGCAGTTTGAAAACTCATTGAACTTTTCATTGATTAAAAAATCTAACACTAATGCCCGAGATCACAAACATCTGCTTCGTTATTTAATCTTCTTTTACAGATTAAGTGACCGGTTGATTCTGCGTAATTATGCATCATTAATTGATGCGTAATTCTGAATGCTGGAATACAAGATTTGTGTTCAAACAGTTTAATGTTTCTGTATCTATTATAAACTTTATTTTGTTCAGGACCGTGAATTATTGTGGCTTTATCATCTTACTGTGCAAGTGTGATTTCATACTTTATCTACTTTGAAACATATTAATAGTCCTTAACTTGATCATGAAGCATCGGTTAATCTAAAGCAACTGCTGAAAATGACGAAGGGAAAAATGAGCAACTTCTTCAGCTCATTTCGGAACTTGGTCTGGGCTACTGCATAGATGAAGGTGTTGTTGCAGGAACTGAGTAACTGAAGCATGTTGGACGTTTCTTGAAATATGAAGTGTGGGACATTGAAATTCAGACCGGTGAAGTAGGCCTCACCTGTAACACGAACATATAGGAAATGTCCAACATATGTGACCCAGAGGAGGAGGAAGCTGAGCGAGATGGAGAAGAGCAGGACAATCGACTTCTTGCGGTTGGCTATCTCTGGATCTCCGTCACTCTCTGAGCCCTTCAGCCTCCTGCGGGCTCTGCTGGCCTCTACAATGTGCCTTACAGTCAGGGCGTTGAGCATCAGAATAAAGAAGAACGGAAGAAAAGGGGTTAATATGTGGTCGAGCCAGTCTAAAGCTTGCCACGATGGAATCGTGTAATAGCTGGACTTAATTTCACAGAACCAGGGAATCTCGTCCAATATGTACAAGGGCTGGTAGGTGAAGTACAAAGGGATGTTCTTGGCGTAGCTCAAGGTAATGACCATTCCTATGACCAGCAGTGCCGTTTTCTCGGTGCAGTATCGGCTCTTCAGTCTCTGACAGCAGATGGATACAAAACGGTCGAAGGTGAAGGCCACGGTCAGCCATACTGAACCATCACGGGTCGCATAAACGAGCACGGTGCTGACAGCGCATCCGGGGGTGATCGATAGGATGCTGTATCTAAAGTAAATGCCACCAATCCGGTTGAGGATAACAGCGGTGACCATGACAAGGAAATCAGTCACTGCTATCGCTACCAGGTAGTAGGTGATACACCGAGAGAGTCCGCACCGTCCTCGGGATAGGATGATGATCGCCATCAAGTTGGCTGTAATAGAGAAAAGGGAGAGCCGTCACTGAGCAGACTCCAAAAACCAGCGACTCCCTGATCCATTCTGCTGCTGAATCCCTCCTGACCTGTCCATTTCGCACCTCCACATTTCAATTATTCCAAAACCATTACTACTTGATGCAAATCCAATGCTGGATTAAACGTTTGTCAATTCATCAAATATCACAATCAGTCCCTGCAACAAACTCTGCTCTCTGGCCACTGGGTCGATTCCCGTGGCTGGCCATCCTCTAAAGTTAGAGACCATTTACAATATTCAAGTCTTGTTTGACGGTGGGATGAACTTCCAAACGCCCACATTCCCAAACCCGTCGGTCATAAGCACCGACACTGCATACTTCGACATTTCTCCACAGCCTATGGTATCGCCGGTCTGAAAGTCTGCCTTAGCTTAAGAGCTACTCAAACCCTTATTTACCACTTTCATATGTCTACCCTTCCAATTTGCATCGCCAGTGAACTCAACTGAAAGGGGCGGTACGGTAGAATAGTGGTTAGCACAGTTGCTTCACAGCTCCAGGGTCTGAGGTTCCATTCCCGGCTTGGGTCACTGTCTGTGCAGCGTCTTCACATCTCCCCGTGTCTGCCCGGGTCTCCTCCGGGTGCTCCGGTTTCCTCCTACATTCCAAAGATGTGCAGGTTAAGTGGATTGGCCATGCGAAATTTCCCTTACGTGTCCAGGAAGGTTGGGTGGTGTTACTGGGTTATGGGGATACGGTGGAGGTGTGGGCTTGGGTGGGGTGCTCTTTCCAAGGGCCGGTGCAGACTCGATGGGCCGAGTGGCCTCCTTGTGCACTGTAAATGCTATGATTCAATGATCCAAAACTGTTGTTCCTAATGAATAACTCATACCACATCCCGTTCAGCCATTGTAAATGTACTGCCTTCGATCACAGCGCCAGGGCCCTGGGTTCAATTCTGACCTTGGGTTACTGTCTGTGGAGTTTTTACTTTCTCACTGTGTCTGTGTGGTTTCCTCTGGGTGCCTCTCACAGCCCAACGATGTGCAGTTTAGCTGGATTGGCTATTCTAAATTGCCCCTCAGTGTCTAAAGCAGATGTGTAGGTTAGGTGAGGCTAAGGGGTTATTGGGAAAGCGCAGGGGACTGAGCCAGTGCGCAGTACTCTTTTCAGAGTTTGGTACATGTTCGAATCGCCTCCATTTGAACTGATTCTATGATTGCCTAACAAAGCCTATATTTCAGCATTCTCTTGATTGTTTCACTTACCTCATGCGGCTTATTAGACTAGTCCCTCCCCATTCCTGTGCCATCCTGCAGCTCAATAACGATTTGTAGCAAATGTGTTGCACTGTTTAACAATATAACGTCCGCACAATGCTAAACATTATAACTCATATTTCTGCAGTCTAATAAATAATTGTTCTATCAGTGTGAAGGGCAATTTATTGACCATTTATTGTCCTGCCCTGTAATACAAAATTAAGTAATGCACTCTAATATATCGTAATGCAATAAACTTTTCAGCACGATCCTTAAAGGGAAGAGATAAGAATTCTGGAGATTCAGAAGAAAAATAAATATTGCAGTTGAGATTCCGCTCTTACCTGGGACACCAATAATAGCGAGTGCCGGGTAATAAATGGCAGAAAATGGTCCATTCGCTGGTCCATGCATCGCCTTTCAGGAACCAATTGAATTCTGCAAGGTGAACATACTAGGTCTGCAAGACTTCCAAAGGGTCCCTCATTTATACCAGTGAGAGTCTCCAGAGGGGCAATTAAATTCCAACATGTACTTTAGTTACAGATCGGTGAATAAACAAATTAAGAGACGAGTACATGCCTTTCATTTGTTCCCTGGGGTGAACTGCTGACTGCAACTTTTGCGGTCCCTCCCAGCCCCAAGATAATTCTCTGTGCCTCCATCAATCAAAACACCTCTTGTTAACTCTGAGCTGAAGTCTGATCTCTGATAAAAATCTGTCTCTTTCAATATCTGACATATTGTGCTTTTAGTTGACGGATACGTTGACGTGGTTTGCGTATTTGTAAGTGTTCTGGTGTTTAGTGCTGTATTGATACACAAATATTGAAATATATTTGCGAGGAAAGAACTTGAAATAACTAATCGCAAACATGGGAGGACGTATGAGGTCGAACCGATCGCAGGCAAATGCTGCACCGTGTGCACACAGCAGACCCCTTTGTTTATCCTCGGAAACCATACATACTGTAAGTGCCTTCAGATGTTCCAGTATGAATTTTAAGTTTCTAGTGAAGAAACAATTGATACCTGGCTGGTGGAATATCAATTCCGATAACATTGGAGCAAGTAATTACCGAGACATGACTCATAAGCAATAGCAACAAGTGCAGTGAAAATGGAGGCACGATCCATAAAATCTAGAAATGAACATTTTTCGGACAGTGGGCTTGCAGGCAAAATTACTGAATATATATAAGAAGGAAATAGAACACTAAAGGTGTCAAACCGTGTGGAAAATGTGCTGGGGTATAGTTTTGGTAGAGAACCCATTGTGAACACGTTGGATGGAGGAAACGGCTCGAAGGGCCTAATGGCCTTCTCCTACTACTATCTAAAATGTTTTTATATTTCGATGATGCACGGTGCTGTGTGGTATTACCTGAGATTGCACCTTGTAAACTACAGAGGCATTGTCTAGCTTAGTGTATCATTTCATTATAATATGAAAGCAAATTACTGCGGATGCTGCAATCTGAAACACAAGAGATAATGCTGGAAAATCTCAGCAGGTCTGGCAGCATCTATCGGGAGAGAAAAGAGCTAACGTTTCGAGTCGAATGACTCTTTGTCAAAGCAGTCGTTCGACTCGAAACGTTAGCTCTTTTCTCTCCCTACAGATGATGTCAGACCTGCTGAGATTTTCCAGCATTTTCTCTTTTATTTCATTATAGTAGGTGCAGTATCAGTTACTGCTGTAACACACCATGCCACTGCTCATATCGCACTTGATTTGGCCACTGTTTATACTACACTGTGTTACGTTATCAATACTCCACGAGGGAGGCATGGTGGTGACAAGATCTAATGCAATATAAAAATACATATGGTCTCGTGGACTTTATTTTTAATTTTTCAAATCAAGTGGTAATTTAGCATGGCCAATTCACCTATCCTGCACATGTAATGAAAATGAAATGAAAATCGCTTATTGTCACGAGTAGGCTTCAATGAAGTTACTGTGAAAAGCCCCTAGTGGCCACATTCCGGCGCCTGTTCAGGGAGGCTGGTACGGGAATCGAACCGTGCTGCTTGGTAAGCCAGCGATTTAGCCGAGTGAGCTAAACCAGCCCCTGTTTGGGTTGGGGTGAGATCCACGCAGACACGCGGAGAATGTGCAAACTCTATACAGCAGTGGCCCCGGCGGTTCGAACCCAGGTCCTCAGCGCCGTGCGGTAGCAGTGCTAACCACTGCCCCAGCATGTCGCCCTCGTGGAGTATCAATAACAACTGTCCCACCGGACCCCCAGGTCTCGCTGCATTTCCCAGTTTCCTAAACTGCCATCATTCAGAGAATAATCTGCCTTCTTGTCTTTGCCACCAAGGAGGGTAACCTCACATGTACAGTCGTTGGAGATTGGCATGCAGGTACAGCAGGCGACGAGGAAAGCCTATGATATGCTGGCCTTCAGATAGAGAAGGTTTGAGCACAGGAGATGGGATTGCTTTCAACAGTTATATGGAGCCTTGGTGAGGCCGCACCTTGAGTATTGTGTGTAGTTTTAGTTTGAGGAAGGACATTCTTGCTTTTGAGCATGTCCAACGAAAGTTCACCAGACTAATTTCCGGGATGGCAGGCCTGACATATGAAGAAATACTGGATCGGCTGGGTTTGCACTCACTGGAGTTGAGAAGAATGAGAGGGGATCTGATAGAAACATATACAATCCTGATGGGACTGCACGGGCCAGATGCGGGACGAATGTTCCCGATGTTGGGACTAGGGGGTCACAGCCCAAGTATAAAGAATGAGCCATTCAGCACTGAGATGAGGCAGAACTTCTTCTCTTAGAGAGTTGTCAACTTGTGGAATTCTCGACCACAGAAAGCCGTGGGGGCCAGTTCGTTGGATATATTCAAGAGGGAGCTGGACGTGGCCCTTGCGGCTAAAGGGAGCGAGGGGAATGGAGAGAAAGTGGGAGTGTGAGATGGAATTTGCATTATCAGCCATGAACATTTGAATGGTGGTGCAGGCTCGAAGAACCGAATGGTCTACGCCTGTTTTTCTATGTTTCTATGTTGATATGTATCAGTGACCGAACACATGCAGATATGAAGTTGAAGAGATTTAAACACAGGTTTGTGAGAAAATGGAACCTGTTGCCACATGGAGCTTGGAGCAGAGAGTATTGATACATTTATGGGCAGACTTGGAAATACTGGAAAGAGAACAGTCTAGACGGACACAGGGAGCTGGATGGAAATGGTCAGTTAGATGTCGGGCGGGAGGGGACAGTCTGGTCTGGAGTATATGCGCAGACACAATTTAGTTGGGCCGAATGGTCTATTCCTCTCCCCCAATTTCTATACTATGTAAACCACAGAGAATACTGCGTGCAGACAACCACGGAGAGAATCAGTCATGGGCGGAAAGAATTGAAAATGTCAGAGAGCCGGAAGAGGCAGTTCCCAGTGAGTAACAGTAAAACCCACTGCGGAAACTGAGCAGACTGAACCCAACCGACAACTCAGAGACTTTGGGACAAGTTCCCACGATTACAAGAAACACAAACAGCAAGGTTAAATACATAAATTTAAAGAGAAACGGAGAAAAAAATTAATGAAAGAAGAAAATGGTCAAATCGTAGAAAATGCAATCAGAAACTCTGGGAAATGTTAAACCACAGTCAGTGATTGACCTTTCAACACCGTGTCCAACATCAGTTGGGCCCCATTGTTGCTGTTGATTCGCAATGAATAATGTTGGAGCTTGCTGTGCCTGGTGATAAAATCCAGTTGGGTTACTCTCCTCACAATTATTTTAGGAACAGATTGGCTCACGGATGAAAAGATGTTCCCTTGGGTTTGTCTCTCAGCAAGGAAAAACGGAGCTGAATAGTCACATAATCGTGGGCACCACGGTAGCATGGTGGTTAGCATAAATGCTTCACAGCTCCAGGGTCCCACGTTCGATTCCCGGCTGGGTCACTGTCTGTGCGGAGTCTGCACGTCCTCCCCGTGGGTTTCCTCCGGGTGCTCCGGTTTCCTCCCACAGTCCAAAGATGTGCGGGTTAGGTGGATTCTCCATGCTAAATCAGCTCCCACCACCCATTCTGACAGTGCATTTCAGATCGTTAGAGTTTACTGGGTGGAATAAAACATCACCTCACCAACATCCCCATTGGTTTGCATTGTATCAATTGTATTGTAACAGTGAATACAATTAAAATGCAATTAAAGTGATAACATTGCCACAAAAACTGAGCAATTCACGCGATTGGCAAATACTCCAGGTTAATCAGTGGTTAAACCATTTTCTTAATCCATGGTCAGGTTTCTGTACAGCTCTCTCCGTGCTCTGTATCACTGTGTGTGTAATCCTCACCATGGTCAGGTTTCTGTACAGCTCTCTCCGTGCTCTGTATCACTGTGTGTGATCCTCACCATGTTCAGGTTTCTGTACAGCATCCTCCGTGCTCTGTATCACTGTGTGTGTGAGATCCTCACCACGTCCAGGTTTCTGTACAGCTGTCTCCGTGCTCTGTATCACTGTGTCTGTAATCCTCACCATGTTCAGGTTTTTGTACAGCTCTCTCCGTGCTCTATATCACTGTGAGTGTAATCCTCACCGTGTTCAGGTTTCTGTACAGCTCTCTCCGTGCTCTGTATCACTGTGTGTGTAATCCTCACCATGTTCAGGTTTCTGTACAGCTCTCTCCGTGCTCTGTATCACTGTGTGTGTAATCCTCACCATGTTCAGGTTTCTGTACAGCTCTCTCCGTGCTCTGTATCACTGTGTGTGTAATCCTCACCATGGTCAGGTTTTTGTACAGCTGTCTCCGTGCTCTGTATCACTGTGTGTGTAATCCTCACCATGGTCAGGTTTCTGTACAGCTCTCTCCGTGCTCTGTATCACTGTGTGTGTAATCCTCACCATGGTCAGGTTTTTGTACAGCTGTCTCCGTGCTCTGTATCACTGTGCTGTGTGCCGGCTCAGTGCAGCGTAGTACACAGCAGAGTCGCTCGGTTGAAGTTTGGAGATCTTTAAACGGCTGATTTCCTTGGAAGTGTCGATAGAAGCAGAAATTCTCCCACCGGCAGCGTTTTCTTTATTCTCCTGTCCTGAAGTGTGTCTCTTAAGCAGGAATTCCGGAGCCTGTCCTGGGGACTGACGGTACCAGCGTACTGTGTACTGACACAACCCTGAATATTCCCAATTTAAAGTAACTGTGTCACCGGCAGCAGAGTTTTGGATAGGCGGGTTCTTGGACACCAAGGAACTGGAATCTGGCGGATGAAAAAAACGTCATTTGTTTTGTTCGGGAAGCCATTATTTGTTAATCACGTGAATAGCTCAGTTGTTTATGGTATTGTTTTTATTTTAATTCTGCTTGAACTGTATTAACTTTTATGTCAATATGAACCAGTGAGGAATGAGTGGTTATTATCTTTCCCGCCACAAGCTCGAAAGTTCCGCAATGCACACTCGATATATGTGGTGGGAACTGATTCCACAAAGACTTATAAACGGGCAATGACCGGGATAGGAAAATGCTGAGTTATAGGAAAATTAAATGGTTCATGGGAAGAAGTGTATTTCATTGACAAAGGGCAGCATCTGCCCGTGGGGCCTAATGCGATCCTTACTTCTGCATGTTTCTACCATGGGTGTGACATTTCTGCTCCTATTTTCCTTGCTGAGGAACAGACGCGAGGGAACATTTTCACATCAGTGAGACAATCTGTTTCCTGATATAATTGGCCGAGTTTAACCGAACTGCATTCATCACTTAGCACAGCAAGATCCAACAGAAAATGCTTGCGATTCATTGGCTATGGATACAAACCGACGTTGGACATCCGTAGTTAGATGTCAATCACTGACTGCAGTTTAACATTTCCCGGAGTTTCTGACTGCCTTTTACTCTGTCTATTTTCTTGAATCAATAATATTTTTCTCCGTTTCTCTTTAAATGGAATCATTTACTGTTAGTTTCATTTTATTTCTACATTTACTTTGCGCTGTTTGTGCTTTTCGTGATCGTGGGAACTTGTCCCAAAGTCTCTCAGTTGTCGGTTGGGTTCAGTCTTTACAGTTTCCGCAGTGGGTTTCACTGTTACTCACTGGAAACTGCCTCTTCCGGCTCTCTGACAATTACAATTCTTTCAGTTTATTAACTGATTCTATCTCGGGTTCTCTGAGCGAACTTTTCTGTAAGTTTTATATTGTGTATAAAATAGAGGAATAAACGATTTGGCCCAACTGATTTATGTCTGTGCATACTCCAGGTCAGCCTAACCCGCCCGAAATCGAGTTGGCCATTTCCATCCAGCACCTTTTTTCGCTCCATTCTGTTTCCCCTCCTTTATTTTCCAGCCAACCCATTTCTGAACCAATTGCCTTTGCTCCAACCACTCAATGTGGCAGCGATTGGTATACCCTGATGTCTCTGTGTAGAAATATCTGTTTCCAATTTGTGTCTGTTTTCTGTTAATGACTATTACATGTTCACCGTCCCTTTCTCTGGAAAAACGCACAAATCGCCATTCAGATTTATGTTTATAATTTAATTCACCTATAAATCCTCCTCGTGGGCAGCACGGTGGCGCAGTGGGTTAGCCCCGTTGCCTCACGGCGCCGAGGTCCCAGGTTCGATCCCGGCTCTGGGTCACTGTCCGTGTGGAGTTTGCACATTCTCCCCGTGTTTGCGTGAGTTTCACCCCCACAACCCAAAGACGTGCAAGGTAGGTAAATCGAACACACTAAATTGCCCCTTAATTGGAAAAAAATAAAAATGAATTGGGTACTCTAAATTTATTTATTTTTTAAATTCTCCATCCCTCGGTGAAAGTGGACCCAACATGTTGAACCTTTCCAGAGAGATTTGCATTGCAGCTGATTTCCGTCCTCAGAACCGCAAGATTCAAAAGACAATTTCTAACGGATAGAAGTAATACCGACGAGACCACCTTTCAAAGTTGACCCGCCATTCATTTATCTGGTCGCTGATCCCTTACCTCAACAACCAGCCCCCCCCCCCCCCCCAATGTCGCCATAACCTTTGATACTTTTATATCTAACAATCTATTCAACACTTCTGTGAATAAACTAACATCTGAGAATCCAGAACTCTTTGAGGAACAGAAATCAAAGATTCACATGAATTGGTTAACTAAAGAAATGTATCCTCTTCTTAACTCTACTGCCGAAACACATATTCTGAAACTGGGATCCCAAGTGAGAACCTAGCCAGCGTGGATACACTTACCCAGTATCTGGTCTGCCAAGCCCTTTGAACATATGGTATGTTCTGATGAAGTTACATCTCAGGGCTCTACATTACATGGTCTAAATAACTCAATTTCAACTCACAGTAATTTACCTCAGGAATATTTGTTAAATTTCTTCCCAAGCATGGAGATAATTTCTGAACTGAGGTGACTGAACCCTGTGCAGCATTCCAGACCATAGTCCCAGCACTGATCTCTGCTGAACACCACCAGTAGTCACAGCACTCCATTCAGCAAATAACCCTTCCATTACTACTCTCTGCCTTCTATGACATAGCCAGTTCTGTATCCTTCTTGCAAGCTCACATCTGATCCCGTATGACTTCACATTTTGTACCAGTCTGCCACGAGGGACCTTGTCAAAGGCCTTACTGAAGTCCATATAGACAACATCCACTGCCCTATCTGCAGCAACCACCATTGTGACCTCCTTGAAAAACTCTATTAAGTTAGTGAGACACGACCTCCCCTTCACAAAACCATGCTGCCTTTCACTCATACGTCTACTTGCTTCCAAATGGGAGTAGATCGTGTCTCGAAGAATTCTCTCCACTAATTTCCCTATCACTGATGTAAGGCTCACTGGCTTGTAGTTCCCTGGACTATCCTTGCTCCCTTCTTAAACAATAGAACAACATAGGCTATTCTCCAGTCCTCTGGAACATACCTGAAGACAGTGAGGATCCAAAGATTTCTATCAAGGCCTCAGCAATTTCCTCGCTAGCCTTCTTCAGTATTCTGGGGTAGATCCCATCAGGCCCTGGGGACTTTTCCACCTTAATATTTTTCATGACGATAATCCTCAACTCTACTATCCCACCTTATACCCCTAACGCTCGACGCCCTCACTGAATACATGTCTGTCTCTTTCAGCCTTGAACATGCTTAGTGACAATATTTCACAGTTTCACGGCCGTCTGAGTGAACAAATTCCTCCTAGTCTCTGTTTTACATGGGGCCCCTTGACTCAGAGATTATGCCCTCTGCTTCGAGACACTCCCACAAAAGGAAATCATCTCAGGATCCAGCCTGTGAAAACCCCAGATTATCCTATCTGTCTCAATAAGGTCAAGTCTCTTTCTTCGAATCTCCTTTATAGAAATTACCTCCGAAGACGGGGCCAACCTCGTGAATTTTCTCCGGACTGTTTCAAATGTCGGTACATGTGTTTCCTCAAATGTTGCGTTTCTTCACATGGTGCATCAATCACATTGCGCAGTTCGGTGAACGAACGGCTGCCGTGGAGAGAGCTCTAAGAGCCGATGTGGTGACCCAATGGACAGACACAGACCCCCCCTCACAGACCGACTCCGACAGCGGAGTCCGGACCGTCGACAATCTGCTTTCATTAAAAACAGTTCGGAATGAGAGCCTGTGATGTTGAGCATGGACATGATGTGCCATTAAACTAGTAATGGTCCACATACTGTCAACACCCACCAACACCACCACCCAACCCCAATTACCACTACCCCTATCCCTCTGGCCTCCTGCTCCATATACAGTTTCCACAGGAAAGACCTGGGCCCAACTCCAGAATCATATTCTGCTCTGAAATCAACATTTGCCGCCAAGAATATTACTTAGAAAGCAGATCAGCTCCAGTTTCAATCGGTTTTAAGGAATACGGATCATAATAATAAACTGAGGGCTTAACATTCACGGACACGCTCTGTAAAATACCGGGGTTTGGAGCCACTTACCGGCTGTGACAGTCACCACCGTCCCGGATCCATCTGCAGAAGCATCATACCAGTTATTACACAGTGACGCGGTTCTCAGACTCCCCGGTACAATAACCACCGACACCTCAACCAGCAGGAAAATGATCACCAATCATTCGAAGCTGCCCAATTATTCGGGGGGTTGAAATACATAAACAACATCCAATGTTTCAAAGACTCTGTTGATTTAAACCGTTCTCTGTGAGGCCCTGAGCTATGACTAAATGTCTGGAGGCAGGAAATATTCGCTTCATATAAACCGACGAAAATGATAAAGAAAGATGGAAATGGTGGAAATGACAATGAAACGTAACCAGGTTACAGCCATGATAACATCATCCCGATAATTCGCCACCAGGCCGGGCGAATTGTTACTTGCTTTGTGCGGAGGAAAGTTGTCCCGGTCTCTGTCACTGTGAATATCCCAATCCAAGCACAGTATGGCAAGTCAATATAAAATCCCCGGCTATATGGTGAACGTGGGGACATAACTTCAACAGTGGGGACTGCGGTTCCCAGTTCCCTCTGTTGGACCAGGATCCGGCTTGTCTGAGGGTTCGTCACTGAGATCAGTTATTCCCAATCTCCATTCACTGACACTAATTTCTGGGAAAGTATCAACATCCGCACAAACTCGGCGTTTATAAAACTCAAGATGTTAAAGGGAATGATCCAGTCTCATTATAAACCAGAGCATGGGGCAGACATTGGGAGGCGGAACTGTGGGGGTTTCAGGGCAGATTAACTCCGCTTTTACATTTGTTTCTGTGATAATCCGCACTGAGGGATTTTGTACCGTGGGAAGCCGAGACCCATCACTATGTGCTCCTGTATCTGTACTGAGCTTTACAGAAATAGGTGGCGCTGTCTTCAACTCTCACACCCCGAATTTCCAGCGAAAATGTATTTTCTGCTTTATTCACCGTCACAACAAATCTCCCTCCGCTGGAGATCCGCTCCCAATCTGCCCCGGTCTGGGGTTGTCTGAAGAAATCCCCGCTTTTCAATTGAACAGTATAATAGCTACTGTATAAAACACAGGTGATAGTGAGAGACTGGCACTCCTCCTTGGTCACCGCTCCTGGGCTCTGTGTCACTGACTGACTGAAATATCCTGGAAATTAAACAGAGACAGTTTAATGGACCATCACAGCCAGAAACACACATCAGGCTAAAACCCCAGACAGTCTGTAATTGGGATGGAATAGGGCAGCTTTGTGTTAAATCCACTCAATGTGGGTTAGTCTGATCGGTACTCACCGGGTAAACAGACGCACAGGGTGAAAACAAGGAGGATTCCCGTCATTCTGCTGCCTGGAGCTGATGGTTTAGATGACGGGGATCGGGGAGACTGCAAACCTGGACTGCTCTGGGAGACTGCGCCTCAGACCTGAACTGAAATTAAATTTCGCCCTTAAATCGGTAAATTAGGCCACGCCCCCAGGCTACCTCACAACAGAACTTGAGTTTTGAAGCGGTACAGCCGGTTGCAAACACTCAGTCGAACATCCACAGCTCTTGCTACCAGGGAGCCTCCAGTTGCCTGTCGCTTCATTGGATTTGTGAGCTGGGGTTCAAACGTAGCTCAAACTGGACGCCAAGGTAGCACAGTGGTGAGCACTGTTGCTTCACAGCGCCAGGGACCCAGGTTTGATTTCTGACTTGGGTCACTGTCTGTGTGCGGAGTCTGAACGTTCTCCCCGTGTTTGGGTGGGTTTCCTCCAGGTGCTGCGGATTCCTTCCACAAGTCCCGAAAGACGTGCTGTTAGATGAATTGAACATTCTGAATTCTCCCTCTGTGAACCCGAACAAGCGCCGGAATGTGGCAACTAGGGGGTTTTCACAGTAAATGTCTAATCAGAATGCCGGAACCTCAGGACCAGCAACTTCCTTCAATCCAGAAACTGATGATCAGGTTACAGTATGATACAGGCCACTGATAATACCCAGGTAGATATTTACAATATACATGATGATTATTGCACCATCGCCGTCTATGTTTTATAATACCAACAATGCTTCAATTTAGTAATAATTACTTTCCAGTTCTGTCATATTCAGAATGCTCATTTGCAGTGACAGAGAATGGACAAATATTCAGAAGGACAACGTACACTGTGGGATCGGGTTAGGGGCTTGGAAGAATGAGGACAGACAATATAAAGTGAATGATGCAAGTTGGTAGGCACTGGGGAAAGAGCGAGAGAGGTGATGTGACCGGAGGGAAGGTTGAGACTTCTGTTAAATCCATTTTAAGTTATTGGCTTGATCAGCAGGAAGCGTGTACAGAGGTGAAACTGTTGAAGGTGACTACGCATTTGTATACCGTTGATAATATCTCGGCTAGATTAATGTTCAAATCTGGACTGCACATCCGAGAATGATTTAAGGGTCTCAGAAAGGGTGCGAGTCAGAATCATTAATATTGAACTAATGAAGAAATGCTTCCGCTTTGTGCAAAGACTGGGGAATGTGATCCTGCCCTCCGTAAAACAGAGAAGTCTGAGCGAATATTTGGTTGACATTAGACCACAAGACTATAAGATATAGGAGCAGAATTAAGCCACACGGCCCATCGAGTCTGTTCTGCTCTCAACAATTCCAGTTGAATAAATAAGGAAATATTGCCTCTAGTGGCAGCAGGTTCAGTCACCAGAGGACTGTCATTTGAAGGATTGGTGATCTGCTAAATAACCGAAGACAAGTTGACAGACATTTCCTTTGCAATGTGAGTGTTTGTGACGTGTTCACTGACTGAAAGGCAAGCGGATTTAAAAGTCAAAAAAGGAATAGCATAACGTCCTTAAATTGATCCTTTAGCAAGGCAGCGGGACAGAGCAGTGGAGTGAGAGTAAATTGGTAGTTCTGCACAGAGGTCATAGGCACCATGTGCTGACTGAATGAAATAAAATGAAAATCGCTTATTGTCACAAGATGAAAGATGAAAATCGCTTATTGTCACGAGTAGGCGTCAATGAAGTTACTGTGAAAAGCCCCTAGTCACCACATTCTGGCGCCTGTCCGGGGAGGCTGGTACGGGAATCGAACCGTGCTTCTAGCCTGCTTGGTCTGCTTTAAAAGTCAGCGAGTTAGCCCAGTGAGCTAAACCAGTCCCGCAAGTAGGCTTCAATTAAGTTACTGTGAAAAGCCCCTAGTCGCCACATTCCGGCGCCTGTTCGGGGAGGCTGGTACGGGAATTGAACCGTGCTGCTGGTTTGCCTTGATCTGCTTTCAATGCCAGTGATTTAGCCCTATGCTAAACCAGCCCCTGACCTCATTGTGGGAATGAATGATGAGGGAATGGAACAGGAAGTTCTTGATGATTCCAGTATCCAAATATTTACCTATTTCTTGTGCAGTTACTTTTCGAAGTTCTGTACTAATCTAATGCAATTGAGTAACATATGGCGTGAGTAAAATGTTTGGAGAAGGAACATAGAACAGTACAGCACAGAACAGGCCCTTCGGCCCTCAATGTTGTGCCGAGCCATGATCACCCTACTCAAACCCACGTATCCACCCTATACCCGTAACCCAACAACCCCCCCCACCTTACTTTTATTAGGACACTATGGGCAATTTAGCATGGCCAATCCACCTAACCCGCACATCTTTGGACTGTGGGAGGAAACCGGAGCACCCGGAGGAAACCCACGCACACAGGGGGAGGACGTGCAGACTCCACACAGACAGTGACCCAGCCGGGAATCGAACCTGGGACCCTGGAGCTGTGAAGCATTTATGCTAACCACCATGCTACCCTGCTGCCCCAAGGAAGGTATGGCTTTACCGAGTTCATACTCCAGAGACAACCACCAAGATCTGGCAACGTCCAAGGACGGAGGAGGCTGTGTTTTAATCAGATGAGTTCTAAAGGAGAAGCAAAAGCAATTTTCTTTAACACACCGAGTATCTGGTCGTTTGACTGAAACATATAGATAAAGCGGAGAGTTGGCTGCACATTTCTTAAAGACCATAAGACCATAGGGGCTGGTTTACCACAGTGGGGCTAAACAGCTGACTTATAATACAGAACAAGGCCGGCAGCGCGGGTTCAATTCCCGTACCAGCCTCCCCGAACAGGCGCCCAAATGTGGCAACTAGGGGCTTTTCACAGTAACTTCATTGAAGCCTACTTGTGACAATAAGCAGTTATTATTATTATCATATAAGATATAGAAGCAGAATTAGGCCACTCGACCCATTGAGTCTGCTCCGCCATTCAATCATGGCTGATATTTTTCTCATCCCCATTCTCCTGCCTATTCCCCATAACCTCTGATCCCCTTTTTGATCAAGAACCTATCTATCACTGTCTTAAAGACACGCAGTGATTTGGCCTCCACAGCCTTCTGCGGAAAAGAGTTCTACAGATTCACCATCCTCTGGCTGAAGAAATTCCTCCTCATCTCTGTTTTAAAGGATCGTCCATTTAGTCTGAGATTGTGTCCTCTGGTTCTAGTTTTTCCTACAAGTGGAAACATCCTCTCCACGTCCACTCTATCCAGGCCTCGTAGTATCCTGTAAGTTTCAATAAGACCCCCCCCCCTCATCCTTCTAAACTCCAATGAGTACAGACCAGGGTCCTCAACCGTTTCTCATACGCCAAGCTCTTCATTCCAGGGATCCTTCCTGTTAACCTCCTCTGGACCCTTTCCAAGGCCAGCACATCTGTCCTTAGGTACGGGACTCAACACTGCTCACAATATTCCAAATTGGGTCTGCCCAGAGCCTTATCCAGCCTCAGAAGTACATCCCTGGTCTTCGATTATATCCTCTTGACATGAATGCCAACATTGCATTTGGCTTCCTAACTGCCGACTGAACCTGCACATTAACCTTCAGAGTATCCTGAACAAGGACACCCAAAGTCCCATTGTGTTTCTGATTTCCTAAGCATTTCCCCATTTCGAAAATAGTCTATGTCTAAATTCCTCTTTCCAAACTGCATAACCTCACACTTTTCCACATTGCATTTCATCTGCCACTTTATTGCCCACTCTCCTAGCCATTCCAAATCCCTCTGTAGACCCCTTGTTTCCTCAATACTATCTTTGTATCCTCTGCAAACCTCGCAACAGTGCCTTCAGTTCCTTCTTCCAGATCATTAATGTATATTCTGAAAAGTTGTGATTCCAGCACAGATCCCTGAGGCACACCACTAGTCACCGGTTGTCATCCTGAAATAGGATCCCCACTTTATCCCCACTCTCTGCCTTCTGCCAGTCAGTCAATCCTCTCTCTATTACCAATGTCTTACCCTTAACACCATGGGCTCGTAACCTTTTGAACAATCTCCGATGCGGCACCTTGTGAAAGGCCTTCTGGAAATCTAAATAAATCGCGTCCGCTGGTTCTCCTTTGCCACACTTCCTCGTTACCTCCTCAAAGCACTCTAACAGATTTGTCAGACATGACCTCCCATTGACAAAGCGGTGCTGACTCAGTCCTATTTTACCATGCACTTACAAGTACTCCGTGATCTTATCTTTAAAAAGAGACTATAAAATCTTACCAACGACCAAAGTCAGGCTAATCGGCCTATCCCGTCTCTGCTTCCCTCCCTTTTGTTTCCTAAACTTAGAATGCCCAATTCACTTTTTCCAATTAAGGAGCAATTTTAGCGTGTTCAGTCCCACCTACCCAGCACATCTTTGTGTTGTGGAGATAAACTCACGCAAACACGGGGCGAATGTGCAAACTCCACACGGACAGTGACCCAGAGCCTGCAGAAGAGCAGGTGGAATTGATCCTGTACAGCACTTCGATCCATATTTCTCCCCCTATCTCCATGCCTATTTCCTCCCCCCATTTCTGCTGCGTTTTATCCAGTGGCATCCTGACCTCTTGCAAAGGTCGTCCATATACTTCACCACATGTGCCTCCTCGCAGCTTGATACGTTTTAGCATCCTGTCCAGTAGGGTGTGTCCGGATACCTGGGGTCCCCTTGCAGAGAAAGACCCGCTGCTGCAGCTATCGAAGTTCGTTCCCTTTCAGGAGTTAGAACTTCTCCGACATTTCCCCAATCTATCTTATGTAAATTATGAAATAGTAAGTTAGAGATTTAGATTTTATTACCCTCAAGTGAAATATAGGGTCTACTGCAATTTTTCATCACTTCCATAAGTCATCACATATTCGAGCTATATATCAAAAACTTCCTGTGATGGTGAGATGAAGTCTTGCTAACAAAGCAGCGTATGGTTGATTGCTGCTCCTTATTTTCGATCTGATTTATATGCATTTCCACCAGGAAACCCAGGAATTGCAGGTTCAACTTTGTAATAGAATGACCATTGCGACATTACGTTGTAACTAAGAAAATGCAGGAGAATTGTTCATCAATGCATGATAACGCTAGTAAATGATCTACACCCTAATCATGTGCTTGAACATAGAACATAGAACATGACAGCGCAGTAGAGGCCCTTCGGCCCTCGATGTTGCGCCGACCTGTGAAACCACTCTAAAGCCCATCTACACTATTCTCTTATCGTCCATATGCCTATCCAATGACCTCTTAACCTTCTTCACTCTAATGAAAACAGTATCAAATCCCTCAGCCTTCCCTCATAAGATCTTCCCTCCATACCACACAACATTCTGGTTTATCTCTTCTGCACCCGTTCCAAAGCTTCCACATCCTTCCTGTAATGTGCCGACCAGAATTGCCCGCAATACTCCAAATGTGGCCGTACCAGAGTTTTGTACAACTGCAACATGACCTCATGGCTCCGAAACTCAATTCCTCTACCAATAAAAGCTAACACACTGTATGCCTTCTTAACAACCCTCTCAACCTGGGTGGCAACTTTCAGGGATCTATGTACATGGACACCGAGATCTCTCTGCTCATCCACACTACCAAGAATCTTCCCATTAGCACAGTACTCTGTCTTCCTGTTATTCCTTTCAAAATTAATCAGCTCACACTTTTCTGCATTAAACTCCATTTGCCACCTCTCAGCCCCCACATCCTTCCGCACTGTCCACAACTCCACCGACTTTAGTGTCATCTGCAAATTTACTCACCCATGCTTCCACGCCCTCCTCCAGGTCATTTATAAAAATGAGAAACAGCAGTGGCCCCAAAACAGATCCTTGTGGTACACCACTAGTAACTGGACTCCAGCCTGAACATTTCCCATCAACCAACACCCTTTGTCTTCTTCCAGCTACCCAATTTCTGATCCAAACAGCTAAATCACCCTGAATCCCATGCTTCCGTATTTTCTGCAGTAGCCTACCGTGGGGAACCTTATCAAACGCTTTACTGAATTCCATATACACCATATCAACTGCTTGACCCTCGTCCACCTGTTTGGTAACCTTTTCAAATAACTCAATAAGGTTTGTGAGGCACGACCTACTATTCACAAAACCATGTTGACTATCTCTAATCAAATTATTCCTTTCCAGATGATTATACATCCTATCTCTTATAAACCTTTCCAAGACTTTTCCCACAACAGAAGTAAGGCTCACTGGTCTATAGTTACCAGGGTGGGCTCTACTCCCCTTCTTGAACAAGGGGACAACATTTGCTATCCTCCAGTCTTCTGGCACTATTCCTGTATGCAAAGATGACTTAAAGATCAAAGCCAAAGGCTCAGCAATCTCTTCCCTAGCTTCCCAGAGGATCCTAGGATAAATTCCATCCGGCCCAGAGGACTTATCTATTTTCACACTTTCCAGAATTGCTAACAGCTCTTCCTATGAACCTCAAGCCCTTCTAGTCTAATAGCCTGGATCTCAGTATTCTCCTCGACAACATTGTCGTTTTCCTGTGTGAACACTGACGAAAAATATTCATTTAGCACCTCTCCTATCTCCTCGGACTCCACGCACAACTTCCTGCTACTGTCCTTGACTGGCCCTACTCTTACCCTAGTCATTCTTTTATTCCTGACATACCTATAGAAAGCTTTAGGGTTATCCTTGACCCTACCTGCCAAAGACTTCTCATGTCCTCACTTGGCTCTTCTTAGCTCTCTCTTTCGAGCCTTCCTAGCTAACTTGTAACTCTCAAGCGATCCCGACTGAACCATCACGTCTCATCTTCACATAAGCCTCCTTCTTCCTCTTGACAAGTGTTTCAACTGCTTTAGTAACCCATGGTTCCCTCACTCGACCATTTCCTCCCTGCCTAACAGGTACATACTTATCAAGGACACGCAGTAGCTGTTCCTTGAACATGCACCACATTTCCATTGTGTCCATCCCCTGCAGTTTTCCTCTCCAGGTGATGCATCCTAAGTCTTGCCTCATCGCATCATAATTGCCTTTCCACCAGCAATAACTCTTGCCCTGCGGTTTATACCTATCCCTTTCCATCACTAAAGTAAACGTAATCGAATTGTGGTCACTATCACCAAAATGCTCACCTACCTCCAAATCTAACACCTGTCCTGGTTCATTGCCCAGTACCAAATCCAATACGGCCTCGCCTCTTGTTGGTCTATCTTCATACTGCATCAGGAAACCCTCCTGCACACATTGGACAAAAACGAATCCATCTAAAGTACTCCAACTATAGTGTTTCCAGTCAATATTTGGAAAGTTAAAGTCCCCCATAACAACTACTCTGTTATTTTCGCTCCTATCCAGAATCATCTTTGCAATCCTTTCCTCTACATCTCTGGAACTTTTCGGAGGCCTATAGAAAAGCCCTGACAGGGTGACCTCTCCTTTCCCGTTTCTGAAATCAGCCCATACTACCTCGGTATTCGAGTCCTCATCAAATGTCCTCTCAGCCACCGTAATACTGTCCTTGACTAACAATGTCACCCCTCCCCCTCTCTTACCACCTTTCCTGAGCTTACTGAAATATCTAAACCCCGGCACCTGCAACAATCATTCCTCGCCCTGCTCTATCCATGAATCCGAAATGGCCACAACATCGAAGTCCCAGGTACTAACCTAATGCCGCAAGCTCACCCACCTTATTCCGGATGCTCCTGGCATTGAAGTAGACGCACTTTAGACCACCTTCCTTCCTGCCGGTACAGTCCTACAGCTTTGAAACCTTACTCATGACCTCACTACTCTCAGCTTCTTGTGTACTGGAGCTACAATTCAGGTTCCCAATCCCCTGCTGAACTAGTTTAAACTAGTTGTCTAGTGTTCTCCTTTATTTGCCTCGACAATAAAGACATTTGGGTAAAACCTTTGACTTATACACTGGTTGAAAGTGTCTGAGAAGATTTTACAGATACAACATCGTATTTTTAACTGGGATCCAGGTGCTTCTAGAATTTTGCCCATATTTTCGATTTTCACGGACATATGAGCAAGAGATTCATCCACTGACCTCTTCAGCTCGCCTGCCAAACTCTGACGGTGTTTCCTAATTCAGCCGCTCCAATGCGGCTGCTGTCGGCAGCGTGTTCAGCATTTGAGAAGGAGGACTCGCCCCCGCCATCTTGCAGCCCGCCAAGTCCTGTGATGCCTCGGAATCCCAGGAGTAAGTGCGGCCCGCATCTTTTCTATTCTTCTTTCTCGGCATATCTTGAAGTTTGTGTATTTATCTGTCGAGTATCATAGAATCTCCAGTGCAGAAGGAGGCCATTCAGCCCATCGAGTCAGCACTGGCTCTTGGAAAGAGCACGCTACCTTTTGTAAATCCATGCTGACTTTGTCCGATTACACCACTGCTTTCCAAATGCTGTGCTATGAAATCCTTGATAATGGACTCCAGCAACTTCCCTCCTACTGATGTCAGGCTCACTGGTCTATAGTTCCCTGTTTTCTCTCTACCTCCCTTTTGAATAGCGGGATTACATTCGCTAGCCTCCAATCTGTAGGAACAATTCCAGAGTCTAAAGAATTTTGGAAAATGACCACCATTGGATCTCCTATTTCCAGAGCCACTTCCTTAAGTAGTTTGGGATGAAGATCCTGGAGATTTTATAGACGGATATAGATAGTCTGGGAGATTGGGCCAAAATTTGGCAGATGGTGTTTAATGTAGATAAGTGTCAGGTTATCCATTTAGTCTGAAAAATAGAAAGGACAATTATCTGAATAGAAAGCAGATTCAAGGTGTGTTGGACAGAGGGATCTGGGTGAATTGGTGGAACTCGCTGCCCCACAGTGCGGTGGAATTTGAGTCATTAAATGGTTTCAAGAAGAAGATAGATAGATTTCTGATTATAAAAATGGATTAAAGGGATATGGGGAACAGATGGGGAGGTGGATTTGAGGAACAGATTGGCCGTGATCTGATTGAATGGCGGAGCAGGCTCGAAGGGTAGAATTGTGTACTTGTACTAATTCTTATGTTCCTATGTACTATCCAGGATAAAATTAATGTATTCCATCTGCTCCTGTGGATCATTTCAGTGGAAATATGCTCTCGCTTAAAGAATATCAGCCCACTGGAGTGAACATTGGAAGACTGGCCAGCCCACAGAGGAACCTTCTGATCTCCCACTTCACCCACTGTCAGAATGACCATGGTTCAATCCTGGATGTGATCAAGAGCAGCAAAGATCAGCAGAATCCAACCCTTGTAATTACTTGTGAACTCGCTGGTGTTTCTGCAGGTAGGATGTACTACTGAATCCTTTCCCACACGTGGAGCAGGAAAACGGCTTCTCCCTAGTGTGAACTCGCTGGTGTCTGAGCAGGTTGGATGAATTGACAAACCCCTTCCCACACACAGAGCAGGTGAATGGTCGCTCCCCAGTGTTAAATCGCTGGTGTGTTACCAAGTTGGATGAATTAACAAATCCCTTCCGACACACAGAGCAGATGAATGGTCGCTCCCCAGTGTGAAGTCGCTGGTGTGTTACCAAGTTGGATGAATTAATAAATCTCTTCCTGCACACTTTGCAGGTGAATGGCTTCTCTGCGATGTGAACTCGCTGGTGTGTCAGCAGGTTGGATGAAGCAGTATATCCCTTCTCAAACACTGAGCAGGCGAATGGCTTCTCTGCGATGTGAACTCGCTGGTGTGTCAGCAGATTGGATGAAGCAGTATATCCCTTCTCAAACACTGAGCAGGTGAATGGCTTCTCCTCAGTGTGAACCCGCTGGCGTGTCAGCCGGTTGGATGAATCTATGAATCCTTGTCTACACACTGAGCAGGTGAATGGTGACTCCCTGGTGCGAACTCGCTGGTGTGTCAGCAGGTTGGATGAAGCAGTAAATCCCTTCCCACACTGAGAGCAAATGAACAGTCTCTCCCTGGTGTGAGTGCATCGATGAGTTTCCAGCGCAGACAGAAAAATGAAAGCCTTCCCACAATCCCCACATTTTCACAGTTTCCCCATGGTGTCTCTCGGTGCTTTTCCAGTCACACGGATGGTATGGTCGATGGTTTCCCCCGTGCTAACGAATCGAGTGACTCTGTCAGATCTCGATGTGAAGTTTGGTTTGAGATTTCTTGCTGCCAATCCTCCCCTTTGCATATCCTGTTAAAGGAGTTTACAAATGTCATCACGGTCAGTACAGCTCAGAAATTCAGAACAGGCAATTCTAGTTGCCGTGCAACATGCTTTCTTCCCTCGTTCCCCAAAAGCTGTAAATTTCCACACCCGCATCTGTACAAACTCACACTCTCTCTCTCTCGCTCCATCCATTCTCACTCCATATACACCCTCCCTATTCTCCTGAAGGTGCTAATCCATGGTGATCAACAGATCGACACTCAGCATTTCCTGATCTTGACCGAGATATTGTGATATCCCAAGAAATAGGAGCAGGAGACGGTCATTCAGCCCATCAAGTCTGCTACACCATTTAGTAAGTTCATGGCTGGTCTGAAACTAATCTCAAATCTTCAATTACAGGGAATAAATATTGAGCAGAATTTGATGGTTAATATCAGCTGATGAACAGAAGAGAAATTATGTCTCGTGCAGGACAACAATTCCTGACCATGGGAAGATAAAGATGGAAAATTAGCAGCACATAGCCGAGGGATGGGCAGCAGTGAAAACTTCATTCAGACACATTGTAAGAAATAACAGTAAAACACGAAACATGGTTAAAATAAATCCACTATTAGAGGTATAAGAAGTTAAACAATGGCAGAGAGGTGATGAGGGAGGGCAAAGCTGAAACAGAGCAATGGGTGAACTTGGATTCAAATCCACAGTAAAGGAGACAAACCTTCCCTAGAGCCTGAAACCAGGGCACAGATAACAAAGCGGTACACTAAAAACTCTAAATTATAGATGAATACTCAATATTACTTGCCTCTGGAACAATTTAACTGTTTTCAAATATAAAACCTCCTATGGAGTCTGCAGCTGGAAAGATATCAGAAGCACTGGAATCAGAGAAAAATCACGGTCTTCAAATCTTCTAACTTCCTGTAAAATGAGATTACAAGAGTCATGGGTCAATTGTAGTCAGAGATTAACATTTTTTCTTTATCTCAGATTGCTGTGTGTAAATCCTCCCCATCTATCTCCCTGTAAACGGAGTTTCCAAAGTCCAGGATATACATTCATAAAACTCTCTCCCCATTTCCTGGCCGAGGATTACTTAAGATGGGATACATTTACATTGGAAGCAGTTCAGACAAGGTTCACTAAGCTGATTCCTGGCATGAAGGGGTTTGTTTTATGAGGAAAACTAGGACAGGGTGCGCATATATTGATTGTATTTTAGATAAATGAGAGGTAATCTTACAGCAGCAGAAAGTATTCTGAGGGTGCTTGACAGGTGCTGAAAGGATGTTTCTCCTCAACAGGGAATCTTCCACTGCAAGGAAAGTTTAAAAATCAGTGTCTAAGACAGAATGAGGAGAAATTGCTTCTCTCAGAGGGCCAGTAGCCGGTGGAATTCTCTACCCAGTGAGCAGTGGAGGCGTGGCCATTGAATTTATTCAAGGCTGCATTATACACCATTTTTACCGGCAGGGGAGTAAAAGGTGAGGCAGGTTCATTGTCTGAAGGAAAATGGGGTTAAGACAATGATCAAATGAGCCACAATTGTCCGAATGGCCTCTTACTGCTAATAAATCTGATAATCTTATTCTTCTGTTATTGGGATGGGCGCACATGCGCTTTGTAGCAATTCCCCTCCCCCCGCCCTCACCCTCTAGAGGGCGCCCGTTCTTCGGACCATTCAATCAATGAGTTAAACATTTTCTCTCCTGGTCACCAGAACCCTGAAGCTCCTCCTACTTTCCGTGACGGCATCAAGATGGCCGCTCATGCGCTCTGCTCCCCGCTGAACGAGGATGGCGGCCATGGAACTGGGCCTGATTTGGATAAAAGCCTCGCAGCTGCAAAGACAGGGCCTGCAGGGTCTCTTCCTGCCGGGGGCCTTTCCCGGGTGTTTATGAAGCTTCCGCTCCCTCCCTTCCCCCCGGTTCCCGGCTCCATTCCTCCCTCCGTCCCACCGCCGCTCACCCGCGGAAACAGCCCCTTCAGCGCTCGCAGAGCTTCGAGCAGGATGACAGTGCGCATGCTCCAGATACAACACTGTGCCTGCGCACTGGGCTCCTGTGGAGTGAGTAGGGCACATTCACAGCCGCAATGGATGCTGGGTAATCCCTGCACCATTGAAACCTCAAACAACTAATACAAAATAACAATTTTGTCTTTTGACCTAAACTAATTTTAAAAAACTAGAAATGATTCTGAATTGATGATCTATGTTACGTTTGTCAGGGTTTTCCTGTGTGCCCATGCAGAGGTTTTAAAGCTTCTCAGCTGTTTCTTCTCTCTCTACCCTGACGATGCTTACTCTGCCTGGGTTCAATTGCAAAGTCACTAATTTCTCTCTCTGTCCATGATACTGAATATTCATTGTTTTTTGAATGATAATGCACAGAGGGGAACCATTTGGCTCATCATATCGGCTAGCAGTGTCCGAACCTGATAGAGTTTAATTGAATATTTCTACAGACCCCACCTACGGCAGTGACTTTAGTAACAAAGGGCCAAGGAAGGATTCCGGTGTGTTCAGCGTGGGTGAATTGTGGAATTACAAAGAAAAGATATTGATATCCTGAATCTTCAGAATTATCACTTGACTGGGATGTTTCAGCATGAAAAACTCCCATGTACTTGTCAGAGGCCATATCCAATGGACCTGTTAAAGCCAAACCATTGTTGGACTGGGCTGGGCTTTAGGTGATTAGGTCTCGGTTTTGTTAACAAGGTCTGTACCAGACTGGAGCTGTGTGCTTGATTTCCCCATAATAGTTGAAGTATCCTTAGGAAATACACACAATGACAGTTGTCCTACAACAGGGCAGCACGGTAGCATAGTGGTTAGCATAGTTGTTTCACAGCTCCAGGATCCCAGGTTCGATTCCCGGCTTGGGTCACTGTCTGTGCAGAGTCTGCACGTTCTCCCCGTGTCTGCGTGGGTTTCGTCCGGGTGCTCCGGGTCCTCCCACAGTCCAAAGATGTGCAGGTTAGGTGGCTTAGCTATGCTAAATTGCCCTTAGTGTGCAAAAAGTTGGGTGAGGCTACTGGGTTACGGGAGGGTGGAGGTGAGGGCTTGGGTAGTGTGCCCTTTCCAAGAGCCGCTGCAGACGTGAGGGGCCAAACGGCCTTCTTCTGCACTGTTAATTCAATGATTCTATGAAATTTGATATTGTAGTGATCACAGCCCCTCAAACAGTTACTGACAGAATTATTATGTATTCCGAAAGCTGCTTTGATTCTAGCTTCCATAGTGAAAACCTACCTCTCTGGGAGAAAGAAACACAGCTTCTCCACAGCAGAAAGGAAATCACTCGCCCACCACTCCAATCCATAAATGATTTTGGATAATGCTGGTAAGTGTCCAGGGCAAACTTCTATTGGTAAGGTGAAGGGACATCAGCAGGATTTAGTGAAGAAGGTAAAAGCCAGGCAAATTGACTCACCAGGAAAGCTGTTCTGGAGGAGATTCAATGGGATCCACCGAAAACACAAGATTGGCACCCCACCCAAAACAAAATCAATGGCATCGGTACGACAGACTCCAGCTAAACCTCAGTTAACAACATGTCAGGACAGTGACCCTGATGTGACTATGATCAAAGATGCCGTACACCACAGCAAAGACTTTCCCTCATAGCAGGTCAGGACTCAGTCTTCCTACTTGATGAGAGTTTCTAGCACAAGGTTGGTTTAAATTTGACTTTGGTCACATTTTAATGGCTTAGAAAAGAACCAGTATTGTTGATAGATCGAAGCAGGCCATTTTACTCTTTTTGAGTCCATAATATTTTATGTAATTACTATCGGTGGCTGAGGATGCACCAGAATGTCCATCAGCACCTGAATCGGTGTCTCATTCTGGTGAGATGGTCAGAAGTTTTCATCCCTCTGGAAAACAGACTCTGAAACAAGCTATCAGTTTGGTCTTCTCCCTTCGCAAGGAACCAAAGACATGATCTACACTGCGTGACAAACCAAAGAAAAATACAAGGAACAGCACCAATTGCAGTTCTTCGTCTTTTTTTGACACTGCTAAAAGTGATGTTTTATTCAGTATGTTCCTCAAATTTGGCTGTCCTCAGAACTTGGCCACCATCCTCCATCTGCACCACAATGACACACAAACCATGATCCTCATCAATGGAAACAGCCCAGACCCTATCTCGGTGAAGACTGGGATCAGACAAGGCTGTGTTACTGCACCAACCCTCTTCCCCATTTTCCTCTCTGTATCCCACCTGTAGAAAATTACCCAAGGATGTGAAGATAATCGACAGGACAGGAAACCTACACAACCTCCAAATCTAAACCAGAATCAGTCCAACCTCAGACATTAAGCTCCAGCCTGAAAATGCCTGACTCTGTTAAATCCATCCAACTCCCTTGATTCGCTTACCCTTAATATCCTCGCTTCACAACCTTCCAGCAATCTCAGTGTTTTATATGTTCACAGAATCTGGTCAGAATTCTCGATTTCTCTATATTTCCTGTGGTGATTTTTTTTTAAAGTATTTTTATTCAACAAATTTTCAACAGTTTTACAAGACAAACCAACCCCACAAACCCCCACCCCGAAACAGTCGACAGTAACTGATTCCCAAAAATGCATGATGAACAAACCCCAACAATTGTAGAACCCACCAGTCACCCCCTTCAGAGCAAACTTCACCTTTTCCAGGGTCAGAAGCCCCAGCAGGTCCCCCGCCAGCCACACCGAGGCACAGGGTGGGGAAGCTGACCTCCATCCAGCCACACCGAGGCACAGGATGGAGAAGCTGACCCCCACCCAGCCACACCGAGGCACAGGGACAGGGTGGAGAAGCTGACCTCCACCCCGTCACACTGAGGCACGGGGTGGAGAAGCTGACCTCCATCCAGCACACCGAGGCACAGGGTGGAGAAGCTGACCTCCGCCCCGTCACACTGAGGCACAGGATGGAGAAGCTGACCTCCGCCCCGTCACACCGAGGCACAGGGTGGAGAAGCTGACCTCCACCCAGCCACACTGAGGCACAGGGTGGAGAAGCTGACCTCCACCCTGCCACACCGAGGCACAGGGTGGAGAAGCTGACATCCGCCCCATCACACTGAGGCACAGGGTGGAGAAGCTGACCTCCACCCAGCCACACTGAGGCACAGGGTGGAGACGCTGACATCCACCCAGCCACACCAAGGCACAGGGTGGAGACGCTGACCTCCATCCCGCCACACCGAGGCACAGGGACAGGGTGGAGAAGCTGACCTCCACCCAGCCGCACCGAGGCACAGGGTGGAGAAGCTGACCTCCACCCAGCCACACCGAGGCACAGGGTGGAGAAGCTGACCTCCATCCAGCCGCACCGAGGCACAGGGTGGAGAAGCTGACCTCCATCCAGCCACACTGAGGCACAGGGTGGAGAAGCTGACCTCGATCGCGCCATTCTGAGGCACAGGGTGGAGAAGCTGACCTCCACCCAGCCACACTGAGGCACAGGGTGGGGAAGCTGACCTCCACCCAGCCACTCCGAGGCACAGGGTGGAGACGCTGACCTCCACCCCGTCACACTGAGGCACAGGGTGGAGACGCTGACCTCCACCCCGTCACACCGTGGCACCGGGTGGGGAAGCTGACCTCCACCCAGCCACACCGAGGCACAGGGTGGAGAAGCTGACCTCCACCCAGCCACACTGAGGCACAGGGTGAAGAAGCTGACCTCGACCCCGCCATTCTGAGGCACAGGGTGGAGAGGCTGACCTCCTCCCCGCCACACCGTGGCACCGGGTGGAGAGGCTGACCTCGACCCCTTCACACCGAGGCACAGGGTGGAGAAGCTGACCTCCATCCAGCCACACCGAGGCACAGGGTGGAGAAGCTGACCTACATCCATCCACACCAAGGCACAGGGTGGAGATGCTAACCTCCACCCAGCCACACCGAGGCACAAGGTGGAGAAGCTGACACCCACCCAGCCACTCCGAGGCACAGGGTGGAGAAGCTGACCTCCATTCAGCCACACTGAGGCACAGGGTGGAGAAGCTGACCTCCACCCAGCCACACCGAGGCACCGGGTGGAGAAGCTGACCTCCACCCAGCCACACCGAGGCACAGTGTGGAGAAGCTGACCACCACCCAGCCACACCGAAGCATAGGGTGGAGAAGCTGACCACCTCGCCACACCGAGGCACAGGGTGGAGAAGCTGACCTCCACCTAGCCACACCGAGGCACAGGGTGGAGAAGCTGACCTCCACCCAGCCACACTGAGGCACAGGGTGGAGAAGCTGACCTCCACCCCATCACACCGAGGCACAGGGTGGAGAAGCTGACCTCCACCAAATCACACCGAGGCACAGGGTGGAGAAGCTGACCTCCATGTCGTCACACTGAGACAGGGTGGAGAAGCTGACCTCCACCCTGCCACACCGAGGCACAGGGTGGAGAAGCTGACCTCCATCCAGCCACACTGAGGCACAGGGTGGAGAAGCTGACCTCCATCCCGAGGCACAGGGTGGAGAAGCTGACCTCCACCCTGCCTCACTGAGGCTCAGGGCGGAGAAGCTGACCGCCATCTCGCCACACCGAGGCTCAGGGTGGAGAAGCTGACCTCCACCCTGCCTCACTGAGGCACAGGGTGGAGAAGCTGACCTCCACCCTGCCTCACTGAGGCACAGGGTGGAGAAGCTGACCTCCACACCGCCACACCGAGGCACAGGGCGGAGAAGCTGACCTCCATCCAGCCACACCGAGGCACAGGGTGGAGAAGCTGACCTCCACCCTGCCACACCGAGGCACAGGGTGGAGAAGCTGACCTCCATCCCGTCACACTGAGGCATAGGGTGGAGAAGCTGACCTCCATCCCGTCACACTGAGGCACAGGGTGGAGAAGCTGACCTCCACCCTGCCACACCGAGGCACAGGGTGGAGAAGCTGACCTCCATCCCGTCACACTGAGGCACAGGGTGGAGATGCTGACCTCCATCCAGCCACACCGAGGCACAGGGTGGAGAAGCTGACCTCCACACCGCCACACCGAGGCACAGGGTGGAGAAGCTGACCTCCGCCCCATCACACCGAGGCATAGGGTGGAGAAGCTGACCTCCATCCCGTCACACTGAGGCACAGGGTGGAGAAGCTGACCTCCACCCTGCCACACCGAGGCACAGGGTGGAGAAGCTGACCTCCACACTGCCACACCGAGGCACAGGGTGGAGAAGCTGACCTCCACCCCATCACACCGAGGCACAGGGTGGAGAAGCTGACCTCCATCCCGTCACACTGAGGCACAGGGTGGAGAAGCTGACCTCCACCCCAACAAAACTAAGATACTAAGATTGGTGGAGTTGCAGATAGTGAGGTGGACTGTCAGAGAATACAGCAAAATATAGATAGATTGGAGAGTTGGGCAGAGAAATGGCAGATGGAGTTCAATCCAGGCAAATGCGAGATGATGCATTTTGGAAAACCTAACTCAAGAGCAGACTATATGGTCAATGGAAGGGTCCTGGGGAAAATTGATGTCCAGAGAGATCTGGGAGTTCAGGTCCATTGTATCCTGAAGGTGGCAACGCAGGTTTATAGAGGGGTCAAGAAGGCATACAGCATGCTTGCCTTCATCGGATGGGGTATTGAGTACAAGAGTCAGCAGGTCATGTTACAGTTGTATCCGACTTTGGTTAGGCCACATTTGGAATACTGCGTGCAGTTCTGGTCGCTACATTACTAGAAGGATGTGGATGCCTTGGAGAGGGTGCAGAGGAGGTTCACCTGGATGTTGCCTGGTATGGAGGGTGCTAGCTATGAAGAAAGGTTGAGTAGATTAGGATTGTTTTCGTTGGAAAGACGGAGGTTGAGGGGAGACCTGATTGAGGTCTACAAAATTATGAGAGGTATGGACAGGGTGGATAGCAACAAGCTTTTTCCAAGAGTGGGCGTGTCAGTTACAAGGGGTCACGATTTCAAGGTGAGAGGTGAAAAGTTTACGGGAGATGTGCGTGGAAAGTTTTTTACGCAGAGGGTAGTGGGTGCCTGGAACGCTTTGCCAGCGGAGGTGGTAGAGGCGGGTACGATAGCATCATTTAAGATGCATCTGGACAGATATATGAAAGGGTGGAGAACAGAGGGAAGTAGACCTTGGAAAATAGGAGACAGGTTTAGATTAAGGATCTGGATCGGCGCAGGCTGGGAGGGCCGAAGGGCCTGTTCCTGTGCTGTAATTTTCTTTGTTTGTTCTTTGTTTAAAACCCGCCTGCGAGCAATCAGCAAGGTGAAGGCTGCAGCTCTGGCAGATCCAACACCCCGAATATGGCTTCTAGGGGATCGGGCTCCACGTCCACATGTAAACACCCTGAAATGGTGCTGAACACAGTCCTCCAAAACCTTTTCAACTTTGGGCAGGACCAAAACATATGTACGTGATTCGCAGGGCCCCTCCCACATTGCTCACAGACATCCTCCACTCCTTCAAACAGCTGGCTCAGCCTAGGTTTGTGAGGTGCGCCCTGTATATTACCTTCAGCTATATCAGTCCAGGCGTCACACAGGAAGTCAAGGCATTTACTCTCCGCAGCACATCACACCATGGACCCTCTTCCAGGACCACCCTAACTCTTCTTCCCACTTCGCCTTAACCCCCTCCATAGACACCCCAACATCCTCCAAGATCCTCCCGTAAATTACCGAGACAACACCCCTCTGACAGCACCGCCTCCAGCAACAAGGTAGGCGCAATCGGGAAGACCTTCTTCGCAAAGTCCTGCACCTGCATATACCTAAAGTGTTCAGCAGCCCAAACGTCTCGTCCAACTCCTTCAAACTCGCAAATCACCCTCTGAGAAAATCCATCATTTCCTTAATCCCCCTCTCTTCCCATCCCCAAAACATTGCATTAAATCTCCCTGGCTCGAACTCATGATTCCCTCTGATTGGCATCCCTCCCAAGCCAGCTCCCAACCTAAAATTCTGTCTAAACTGCCTCCAGATCTTCAACGTGGCAGCCACCACTGGACGACCATCTTCTCCCTTGGGGCCATTGGGAGTAGCGCCGTCGTCAGCTCGAACACCCCAGCAAGAACCCGTCTTCATCCTCACTCACACAGCGCATCCCCCCCCCCCCCCAACAAATTTGGGAGGCCTAACTCCCTCTGCAATATTTCCTTCCTAATCCACGCCACCTTCCCACCCAAACAAACGAGGAGATCGGTCTGTCGACCCTCCTAAAAAACGCTTTGGGCAAAACGACCGGCAGACACTGCAACAAAAACAGAAATCGCGGCAAAACATTCATCTTTCCTGCCTGCCAACGACAGAGGGAGATTATCCCAGCTCAGCAAATCAGCCTTCACCCTCCCCACCAAGCTGGTGAAGTTAAAATTCCGAAGCCCTGCCCAATCTTGGGCCACCCGCACCACCAAATACCAATAATGAGACGCTGCCAGGCAAAATGCCCCCCCCCTCCCCCCCCCCACCTATCACCCCTCCCACTTCTGGAGGGGAGACCGCAAAATACTCACTTTTCCCTCAATTCAATTTTTATCCTGAAAACGTTCTAAATCTCTGGTGCAATTCCATTATATTCCCCACCAAAGAGCTTGGCTCTGAAATATACAGGAACACATATTCTGCACTGAAGGACACCCACCACAACCCAAGCTCCTCGGCTCAATAGACAAGAGCTCTATAGCCATTGCAAACAGAGAGGGGACGTGATGCATCCCTGTCTCGTTCCCCGGTGCAATGCTAAATACCCAGAGTTCATACTATTGGTGGACATGCTCATCATCGGCTCCTTATACAGCAGCTGCACACATTCCATAAACTTCAGCCCAATCCCACCACCAAATAACTCCATGCCATTCGATCAAATGCCTTCTCCACCTCCACCACCATCTCATCCCCCTCCCCTCTGCCGGAGAGAGTACCACGTTTAAAAACCTCCTTACATTAGAGAACAGCTGTCTTCCCTTTACGAACCCCGTCTGTCTTCCCCAATCACCTCTGTGAGGCACCCTTCCAACCTTAACACCAATACCGTTAACGCCAATACCAGAATCACCAGTCGGGTCCCGCCGCCATCCCTGCCTACATTCTCCCAATCGCCACCTCCCCATGCAATTAAATCCCACATACTCAATCACCGCCCCTCTCTTGTGACAGAAGCTCTGGTCTGCAGTAACCCCTCATCCATTTTCTACCCTTCTCCAAAACTGTATCTTTGGGCAGCAGGGTAGCATGGTGGTTAGCATAAATGCTTCACAGCTTCAGGGTCCCAGGTTCGATTCCGGCTTGGGTCACTATCTGTGCGGAGTCTGCACGTCCTCCCCGTGTGTGCGTGGGTTTCCTCCGGGTGCTCCGGTTTCCTCCCAGTCCAAAGATGTGCGGGTTAGGTGGATTGGCCATGCTAAATTGCCCATAGTGTCCTTAAAAGTAAGGTTAAGGGGGGGGGGGGGGGGGTTGTTGGGTTACGGGTATAGGGTGGATACATGGGTTTGAGTAGGGTGATCATTGCTCGGCACAACATCGAGGGCCGAAGGGCCTGTTCTGTGCTGTACTGTTCTATGTATCCATCTAATGCAATAATCTGTATTCTCACAAGTAGGCTTACATTAAGGCTGAAATGAAGTTACTGTGAAAAGCCCTGACTGTTCAGATACACTGAGGGAGAATTCAGAATGTCCAAATTACCTAACAAGCACGTCTTTCGGGACTTGTGGGAGGACACTGGAGCACCCGGAGGAAACCCACGCAGACACAGGGAGAATGTGCAAGCTCCAAACAGACAATGACCCAACCCGGGTCCCTGGCTCTGTGAAGGAACAGTGCTACCCACTGTGCTACCATGCTGCAGTGCGTGATCTGAGATCACTATTGCCGAGCACTCAGACTTCGCATTTCCAGCGAACAACGCATTTCCGACAAAAAAGTCAGTTCTCGAAAACACCTTGTTCACCGAGAAGAAAAACGAATACCCCCGAACCCTTGGGTGCAAAACCCCCACGGGTCTACTCCCCCCCCCCACCACCTCCTTCATGAGCCCAGTCAATGCTTTCGCCCCCCCCCCCCCCCCCCCCACTACGTCAGCGAGCGTGGCTTGGTCCTGTCCACCTTTGGTTCCAGCACTATGCTCCAATCCCCGCCCCCTACTATCAGCTGATGGGTATCCAGATCCGGGATGGCACCCAGCACTCTCCACACAAATCCCGCATCGTCCCATTCAGGGCCATATCAACTTGCTAGCGCCACCAACCTCCCCTCCAACGCACCCCTCACTATAATTATCTGCCCCCCGACCAGCCACCAGCTATTTCACCTGAAACTTTACCCTCTTCCCCAACAATATAGCCCCCCCCCCCCCCGAGCCCGACTATCAAACCCCGAATGAAACAACTGACTCACCCAATCCTTCCAAAACTTCACCTGATCCTTCACCCTTTTGTTACTATTGAACCCCTCCCCCCTCCCAGAATCACCCATTCACCTCCTCTTGCAAACACCTCACCCAGTATCGATCCCCTCCTCCCACCATTCACACCTCCCAGGTCCATTGAAATCTGCTCGACCAGGCTCCAACAACCACGGCCCCTGCCACACCACACTCCCGTTCACTAGCCAAATTTTGTTAGCTCGTGCGATGACCCCCACCAGAGCCCCCCTCCTCTCCACCCCTTCCTCAGTAACCTCCCACATGTCCAAAAACCCACCTTCCTTAAACCAAAGAACAATACTGAACCTCACCCAGAAAGAAACAAGAAAAAGCAAAACCC
This sequence comes from Scyliorhinus canicula, assembly GCF_902713615.1. Classification (NCBI taxonomy): domain Eukaryota; kingdom Metazoa; phylum Chordata; class Chondrichthyes; order Carcharhiniformes; family Scyliorhinidae; genus Scyliorhinus; species Scyliorhinus canicula. The sequence continues at coordinate 71,859 of NW_024055480.1, forward strand.
AAAACACATGGGAACAAACCCGCCCCCATTCAAAACACCCAATCAAACAGAAAGCCCTCCCGAAGACAAACACTATCCCCGTCCCCACCAACCAAATCCCAACGCTCATCTCAGTCCCAGTCCTTCAGCTTTAACGAACGCCTCCACCGCCTTAAAATAAAAATCCCGAGAATTGTGAGTCACTCTCAACTTCGCAGGTTAGACCACTCCGAATCTCACTCGCTGCCAATGCCGCCCTCTCCCCGTCAAAGACCGTCTGCCAACTCTGCAGCTCCACCATCAGGTCTTGGTATGTTCATATGCCAATGTCTTCCCACACCTCGCCTCTGCTTTGTCCAGCTCAAAACCCTCTCCTTCACGTGGTCGCTGTGGAAGCAGAATTTACCAGCCCTTGGTGGCTCATTCGCTTTAGGCTTCGGCCTGAGCGACCAATGTGCCCTGTCCAACTCATAGTGGGAGGGATCTTCCCCCTCCCCCATCAACTTCTCAAATACCCTCACAAAGTACTCAGCCGGCCTCAGGCCCTCCACCCCCTTGGGCAGGCCCACAATTCTCAAATGTTGTCTTCTCGACCTGTTCTCCAGGTCCTGCACCTTGGCTCTGAGCCGTTTGTTCACCTCAACCACCCTCCACAGCTCCTCACTGATAGGTCTGTACTTTGGTTAATATATCTGAAGTGTCGCCGCACTAATATATTACTCTGCAGAACTTGGAACTGAGCTTCATGTGTGAAGTAATTTGTCTTTTATTCAGTTAGTTTCAGATATCTCTTGAACAGGTCAGTTTGCAAATACAGAGTATTTACAGTTAGTTTTGTCTAAGCAAATACAGAGCACTGAGTTGAATTCAATAAAAGGTACAGCTCTTGATAATTTCTTCTAACTGAATACACGATACAGAGAAGTTGAAAATAAACAAAATGGCGGTTCAAAGCGAAAGTGCAGAAAGTAGCTTCAGAAATTAAGTAAGGTGATTCTGGAATGAATTGTTGAAAATCGGCAGTACTTTTTAAGGTTATAGCTATTACCAATGTCTGTCCCCTTTCTGGCTGTGATTGGGTTAAAGTAATTATAATATTATTTAATCCGATTGAGATTTCTGTCCACCAAATTTAGGTATGGGGTGATTGAAATACATATTTCATATGAGCCTTATCCGTTGTCATGAAAACAGTTTCGGGGAATATTGCCCAGAAACTTTAAATTAACAAAATGTGTCCTTGCTCTGTCTGGCTTCTTTATCTTGATGTTTCTCATGCGATTCAGCATTTTTACTGTCCTGTTTGCAATTTGGGTTTTTTAACAAATCATTTTAAGAAGCCATTTTAACTCTTGGGCCATTTATTCTTTTACACTTGTGAGACTAAAAAGGTAATTTATACTAAAAGGTAAATTCTATCACTCACTCATCGAGGTGAACACTGTATTTAATGCAATTCATGTCCATTCTATTAATCCCTTTAACTGGGCTGGGGTATAACATCAATGGAAACAAATAAGAACTGTCAGAATGAACATGATTCAGTCCTGGGTTTAATATCCAATCCCTGTAATCACATGTGAACTCTCTGGTGTTTCAGACGATTGGATGGATCAGTGAATCCTCTGCCACACACAGGGCAGGTGAACGGCTTCTCCCCAGAATGGATTCGCTGGTGTTTCGTCAAATCCCTTCTGCTTTTAAAGCTCTTCTCACAGTCAGAACATTGAAATGGTCTCTCATTAGTGTGAACAAGTGTATGTGACCGAAGCTGCGATTTCAAAGCAAATCCCTTCCCACACTCAGCACAGGTAAAGGGTTTCTCCCCAGTGTGAACTCGCTGGTGATTCTGAAGACTACATGCATGAGTGAAACTCTTCCCACACTCAGTGCAAGTAAATGCTTTCTCTTCAATGTGAACTTGCTGGTGATCCCCAAGACTAGATGGACGAGTGAAACTCTTCCCACACTCAGTGCAAGCGCATGCCTTCTCTTCAGCGTGAACACGCTGGTGTCTAAGAAGGAATGTTGATCTAATGAATCCCTTCCCACACACGGAGCAGACGAATGGCCTCTCACCAGTGTGGACAAATTTGTGCTGAGTGAGATGGGAAGAGCAAGTGAATCTCTGCCCGCACAGAGCAGTGGAATGGTCTCTCCCCAGTGTGAACCCGTAGATGTTCAGTGAGGTGGGATGAACACCGGAAGCTCTTCCCACACTGAGAGCAATCGTACGGTTTCTCTCCAGTGTGAAATCGCTGGTGTGTCGTTAGGCTGGATTCCCAGGTGAATTCCTTTCCACAGGTGGAGCAGGTGAATAGCTTCTCTCTGGTGTGAACACGTTGATGATTAATTAGACCCCCAGCATTCTTATAGCTCTTCCCACAGTCGGAGCAGTTGAAAGTCCTCTCCCTGGTGTGACTACGTCGATGAATTTCCAGCCCCGATGGGGATCTGAATTCTTTCCCACAGTCCCCACATTTCCACGGTTTCCCCATGCTGCCGGCGTCCTTGTGTTACCAAGGCAGTGGCATAGGGGTATTGTCACTGGACTAATAATCTAGAGACCCAGGGTAATGCTCTGGGGACCCAGGTTCAAATCCCACCGTGGCAAATGGTGAAAATTGAATTCAATAAAGATCTGGAATTAAAAGTCCAACAATGACCATGAACCCATTATCATTTGTTGTAAAAACCCATCTGGTTCACTGATGTCCTTCAGGGAAAGAAATCTGCCATCCTTACCTGGTCTGGCCTACATGTGACTCCAGATCCATAGCAATGTGGTTGACTCTCAAATGCCTTCAGGGATGGGCAATAAATGCCTCCACAAGCAGTGATGCCCACATCCCTTGAACAAACTTTAAAACAAAACAGGGTGGATATCAGTTGAAGCCTTGTCCACATGCAGACACAAATGCGGTTTCTCCCCACTGTGAATGGTGTGATTTTTTTTTCAGGCTGTGTAACTGGAACACTCTCACTCGGGTGAGTGTTGTGTGGGTCTCGGTGCTTTTCCAGTCACACTGATGTTTCTACAGTCAGTTCACTGGAACAGTCGAACTGGAGTGTGTTTTGTCTGGGTCTTGGTGTTTCTCCAGTCACACTGATGTTTCAGATCCTTGCCCAGAAAGAGAACAGACAAACATTTCTCCTTCCACATTCAGTGGTTGATGATATTCAGATCCTGATGAACGTGTCAAATCCTCTCCCTCCAATCCCCTGTAAAAGGAATTGACAGTGTCAGTACCACTTTCATTCAAGGATGGAAATTCAGAACAAATAATTCTGATTTCTAGAGAGTATTCTTCCCTCTCTTGTTTCCCCAAATATAATCACAGATCATCATAGAATTTACAGTGTAGAAGGATGCCATTCGGCCCACCAAGTTTGCAGTGGCCCCTGGAAAGTGCACCCCACACTATCCCCGTAACCCTACCTGACCGTTTATGGACACTGAGGGCAATTTTCATGGCCAATCCGCCTAACATGCACATCTCTGGACTGACAAAGGGAGAATGTGCAGACTCCACACAGATAGTGACCAAGCCTCGAATCGAACCTGGGACCCTGGCGCTGTGACGTAACTGTGCTAACCACTGTGCTACCCAATCAAAGTAAAAGAAAGCAAAATCCCAACAAAAACAAAGGAATGCTAGGGCACAGTGGTTTACAATGCTGCCTCATGGCACTGAGGACCCAGGATCGATCCCAGCCCCAGGTCACTGTCCATGTGGAGTTTGTACATATTCCCCGTGTCTGCGTGGGTCTCACCCCCACAACCCAAAACATATGTGGAGGCTAGGTGGATTGGACACACTAAATTTCCCCTTAATTGGATCAAAAATAATTAGGTGCTATGAATTTGCGGGGAAAAAAACAAAGTAAAGTTTTTTAACTGAACCAGAATGTTGCTTTTAGTGTCTCAGAAACACTCTGCGCCCTGAGGTAACAACAGTTGTGGGCAGCACGGTAGCATGGTGGTTAGCATAAATGCTTCACAGCTCCAGGGTCCCAGGTTCAGTTCCCGGCTGGGTCACTGCCTGTGCAGAGTCTGGACGTCCTCCCCGTGTGTGCGTGGGTTTCCTCCGGGTGCTCTGGTTTCCTCCCACAGTACAAAGGTGTGCAGGTTAGGTGGATTGGCCATGGTAAATTGCCCGTAGTGTCCTAAAATGTAAGGTTAAGGGGGGGTTGTTGGGTTACGGGTATAGGGTGGATACGTGGGTTTGAGTAGGGTGATCATTGCTCGACACAACATCGAGGGCCGAAGGGCCTGTTCTGTGCTGTACTGTTCAATGAATCAAGTGTACTGGTGGACAACTTATGGTCTCACTCTTGGGCCACCTGAACATGGTCAAGACCACAGAAGTGAGGCCAGCAGCCAGAGGAATCCATACATTCGCTCCCATAGAGCTTCGGCTGTTAACCGAAAGGTTGGTGGTTCGATCCCACCCAGAGACGAATTGTTGTTCCACTCCTGGATGATATGTTTTAGGGGTGTTTAGGGCAGGGCTAATCGCTGGCTTTGAAAGCAGACCAAGCAGGCCAGCAGCACGGTTCGATTCCCGTAACAGCCTCCCCGACCAGGCGCCGGAATGTGACGACTAGGGGATTTTCACAGTAACTTCATTTGAAGCCGACTCGTGACAATAAGCGATTTTCCTGTTCTGATAACACGTACCGTGCACCGGCTGCGGCATGGAGTTGCCTCTATCGCTGTAATATCCTTCATGGCGCCGAGCTGGGGAAATAGCTCAACGATGCTGTGTCTCCTCGATAACTCAGGAGATTGTGACACTCCTCACGGACCTGCTAACAGACGAATGTTGAGCAGGAGTTGGATATTCATCCCCTTGAGCCTTCTTCAACATTCAATAAGTTTGTGACAGATGCGAACATGACCTCAGATTCACATTTCACCGACCCCGGATAACCTTTGATTACCTTTTCAGTTGAGAATCCAACCACATCGGTCTTAAAATCTTCAATGGGCCTATCTCAGCGGTCTCTGGAGAAGAATCCCTCAGAAAAAAAGCCCAAAGATCTACATAACCGGGCCGGGTCGAGCAGTATCTCTGGCCATGATGTGGAGATGCCGGCGTTGGACTAGGGTGAGCACAGTAAGAAGGGGCAGCAGGGTAGTAGGGGCAGCAGGGTAGCATGGTGGTTAGCATAAATGCTTCACATCTCCAGAGTCCCAGGTTCGATTCCCGGCTGGGTCACTGTCTGTGTGGAGTCTGCACGTCCTCCCCCTGTGTGCGTGGGTTTCCTCCGGGTGCTCCGGTTTCCTCCCACAGTCCAAAGATGTGCGGGTTAGGTGGATTGGCCATGCTAAATTGCCCGTAGTGTCCTAATAAAAGTAAGGTTAAGGGGGGGTTGTTGGGTTATGGGTATAGGGTGGATATGTGGGTTTGAGTAGGGTGATCATGGCTCGGCACAACATTGAGGGCTGAAGGGCCTGTTCTGTGCTGTACTGTTCAATGTTCTAAGTCTTACAACACCAGGTTAAGTGATTCTGTTTTGTGATTCACCTGAGGAAGGAGCTGCGCTCCGAAAGCTCGTGTTTGAAACAAACCTGTTGGACTTTAACCCGGTGTTGTAAGACGTCTTACTGTATCTCTGGCATCAGCGCATCCCTTCCCGATGAACTTAATGCATTCTATGCTCGGTTTGAGCAGGTAACCAACAATCCGCTGTCGAGTGCCCCAGCAGCCCTTAATTCACCCATACCCACCATCACAGTTTCCGAAGTCAGATTATTATTATTATGTACAATAACCGCCGAGCAACATGAGAATTACTATCAGTTGGGATATGGGAAGCACATGGTGCCAGGTTTAGACTTTAATAGAAATCAATTTTTCGATGGAAAATCCCTGAAGTTTCTGTTGACCCCGACATGTTTTATGTTGGATTCCCACACAGATCAGGAACAGACTTCGCCCAATTGAGACGAAGGGGCGCTAAGGGCCAATTCAGCAAGGCCAATCCAGATTTCCTACACATCTTGAACTGTGGGAGGAAATCGCTTCTCGCCTTTTTGCTAAGATGAGCGTGTGAGGTCAGGTGGAATGCGTCGGATCTGGTATGTCTCTCTTCTGGGGGCCATGAACTGGATTCAATTTGAATTAGTTTTTGGAGCAGGCGGCCCTGACGTCAATTGTAATGAAGTGCTTTGAGAGGCTGATCATGAAGCGTATCACCTCCATACTCCCGGAACGCCTTGACCCAACTTATCATTCCTTCCATTGATATGTTTTACCCTCAGCATTCCCCCCCTCCCCATCCTACTTCAGCAATCTGATCCCTGTTTGTAATTGTTCTCTGACGCACTGCTTACCTTTGTTCTGCCATTAACACATTTTGACCGCTTGATGATGCGCCATCAGCACCTTTCATAGCCTTGATTAGCCTCATTTACATTCCCTTTTTCTTTCTGCCCGAGACATTTTCGTCATTTCCCACCTATTATCCAGTATTTTTCTGTTTTTGTTTCCGTTTGAAGCATCCTCTTCTTCACCTCTCATTGCCTGCCGAAAATTCAGTGCTTGGGCCTTAATGTTCAATTCAGTGTAGTGGCTCATGTGAGACGAAATTTCATAGTCCTGGAACACACGAGATTCCGGCAACAATCAGGAAATAGAATTATTTTGTGCCCAATAATTGTGCAAACTTTTCTCACACGAAATCCTAAATGTTCGATGTTTCCAACCGGGAACCTTTCGCGTGTGAGGCGAATGTGATAACCACTACACTACAGAAACCGCTGGCAAGCAATGGACGTGCGGAATGTACAACCTCACTGTGTTGCTGCAGATTCTGATGGTCTGTCTGAGAGGCCAGGTCCCTTGTTGCAAGCGACAGCTGTTTCTTAAATTAACAGATGTCTCAACATATAACGCCGTGAGATGTAGAAATTATATCGAAATTAACATAAGTTATATTTTGCTGAATGTCGGTCTTAAATTTGTGCTCTTTGGTCTCGAGGTCTGGTTCTCGTTTAGAGATTTTCAATCAATGCCTACGGGAGGGGTCGTGGGTTTAAATCCAGGACAAGCTCTTTACTCCAGGTCAGAGATTACGAATTGTTTGCGACGCTGACGGCGGGGTTGATTTACATTGGCCCACTCTGAAAACGATTTCTCAGGACTCGGAAGGCTACGTCGTTTCCTCTCCCCACAGATGATGCTCGAGAGAGAGAGAGACAGTGTCTGAGCTCGAGTGCGTTTGGATAAAATTGATGCTCCAGATCTGTGTTAACCACAGGGACGTGACCCATCTAACCCACAGAGCCAAAGTGGAGAATTGAACTGACCTGGGAGCTGGATCTTAACGCTGACCTCCCGGACCTCGGCGTCGTGAAATGTTCCAAAACAGCTCAACAGACACTCGAGGAACAGCAGCGCATCTTTCCACTGGGCCTCAATACAGCTTTTACACTCAGTGTGTGTTTCAGTAGTTTCACACTGTAAATGCTGGCACCCATTTTGCGTGTCGTTACATCGCAGATTTGGGTTTCAATCTTGTTTCCACTTGACAAATGCCGCCTGAGTCCCTGAGTTGTTGCAGTACTTTCGGCGTTCTCCGCTGATGTTAGATGGACGTTCGATGGCAATGACAGTATGCTTTGCCTGCATCTGCGTGGCTGGTTGGTCTAGGGGTATGATTCTCGCTTTGGGTGTCTTGCTGTCGGAATTTGCGAGAGGTCGGGGGTTCAAATCGGGGGAGCCCTTCGATGGAGTGTTCCCTTGGTCAAGCAACATGATTTCTTTGCGGCGCAAATAAATTTTCTGATTTTGTTTCCGATTGACGCAAGTTGCTTTAATCGTACATTTATACATGTTTGAAATGGGTGAGTAAATATGTTCATCTGCATCTGTAAACCCAATAGATTCTGTGGTGGTGGAACAAACTGCTAATATCCGAATTGTGGCAAAATAGGCTTTTATTCCCCCCGCGTCTTGAAAATTCAGTATTTCCGACTTTGTTGCAGGAATTTTAATACCTTATGCGAGACCAACGTGAACTTCTTCTGAACGTGCGAGATTGAGAACAACGTATTCGTGCAAAAATTCGTCACACGCAATGATAGCACGGGATGTTTCTGCCCTGTGTCGAAACCGCGAACTTTTCGCGTGTTAGGCGAATATGATAACCACTACACTAACAGAAACTGCTGGGAAGCATCGCAAACAGTTGACGTGTGCAATGTTCAACCTCAATGTGTTGCTGCAGCTTCTATTTTTTTAAGCTGAGAGGCCATTTAACTTATTGCAGGAAGCCGTTTCTTTAAAACTGATGTCTCACCTTATCGAAGCATCACACAGTTGTGGTGTGTAACATGCTGCAGCTTAAATACCGTTCATGTAGAAGAAAGGAGGGGTAATTGCAAATCAACTTTGAGCCTGGATTCCCTCAGTGGCTTTTCCTGTTTCTCCCTCAGGAACACCGTTTTTTCTTTCTCAAAGCTGGTTCAGTTAAGTCTCTCGGCATTTCCTTTAAGCCAGTTACAGGTGACAGACTCTCCTGTTGCTTGCTATTTGAACTCACTGTCCTGCTCACATGTCCGATCTTGGCCTGCTGCTATGTTCCCATGTAGCTCAGCACAACGCCGAGGAACAGCATCCCATCCTCCGAATCGGCACGGTGCAGCCTTGCGGATTTTACAGTAGGCTCAACAACTTCGCACCGTGAAATCACTCTTCTCGCTTCACCACATGTTTATTTCCATCAACTTATTTTCATTGCTTCCATTGATAAGTCTTCCTCTCCCATTGTCTCCCCTCCCATTCCCATATTGGTACGGGAATCGAACCGTGCTGCTGGCCTGCTTGGTCTGCTTTAAAAGCCAGGGATTTAGCCGAGTGAGCTAAACCAGCCCCAGCTAAAATAATGGCGCTCCCAATGCCGTGTCATTACCATTCCCACAATGCCGTGACTCGGATTCGAACCGAGGTTGCTGCGGCCACAACGCAGAGTACTAACCACTATACGATCACGGCGAGCTACTCAAGAGCCACCCCAGGTCTTATTAAATTTCGATACATTATCACTAGTGCATCTGCAATTTCCCTAGCCATCTCTTTTAGCACTCTGGGATGCATTCCATCAGGGCCAGGGAGACTTGTCTACCTTTAGCCCCATTAGCTTGCCCATCACTACCTCCTTAGTGATAACAATCCTCTCAAGGTCATAGCCTTGTCATAGCCTCATTTCTATCAGTCGCTGGCATGTTATTTGTGTCTTCCACTGTGAAGACCTGTTCAGTTCCTCAGCCATTTCTTCATTTCCCATTATTAAAACTCCCTTCTCATCCTCTAAAGGACCAATATTTACCTTAGCCACTCTTTTTGTTTTATATATTTGTAAAAAACTTTTACTGTCTGTTTTATATTCTGAGCAAGTTTACTCTCATACTCTACCTTACTCTTCTTTATAGTATTTTTTAGTAGCTTTCTGTTGCCCCCTAAAGATTCCCAGTCCTCTAATCTGCCAGCAATCTTTGCCACTTATATGCTTTTCCTTCATTTGATACTCTCCCTTATTTCCTTAGATATCCACGGTCGATTTTCCCTCTTTCTACCGTCCTTCCTTTTTGTTGGTATAAACCTTTGCTGACACTGTGAAGAAAATCGCTTGGAAGGTTCTCCACTGTTCCTCAACTGTTCCACCATAAAGTCCTAGCTCCCAGTCTACCTTAGCTAGTTCTTCTCTCATCCCCTTGTACTCTCCTTGTTTAAACACAAAACACTAGTATTTGATTTTACTTCTCACCCTCCATCTGTATTTTAATTCACCATATTGTGATCGCTCCTTCCGAGAGGATCCCTACTATGAGATCATGAACCAATCCTGTCTCATTACACAGGACAAGATCTAGGACCACTTGTTCCCTCGTAGGTTCCATTACATACTGTTCTAGGAAACTATTGGCGGATACATTCTATAAACTCCTCTCATGGTTGCCTTGACCGACCTGGTTAAACCAATCGACATGTAGATTAAAATCCCCCATGATAACTGCTGTACCATTTCTACGTGCATCAGTTATTTCTTTGTTTATTGCCTGCCCCACCATAACGTTACTATTTGGTGGCCAATAGACTACTCCTATCAGTGACTTTTTCGCCTTACTATTCCTGATTTTCCACCCAATGGATATCCTCCATAGCACCGATGTCATCCCATACTATGCCCGGATGTCTTCCTTAAATAACAGAGCAACACCACCTCCCTTACCATCCACTCTGTCCTTCGAATAGTTTGATACCCTCGGATATTTAACTCCCAGTCGTGAGCATCCTTAACCATGTTTCAGTAATGGCCACTAAATCATAGTCATTTACGATGATTTGTGCCATCAACTCATTTACTTTATTCCGAATACTACGAGCATTCAGGTAAAGTACACTTATGTTGGTTTTTTTACCTAAGTTTGAATCTTAACATCTTTGGGGCTCGTTGGTCTAGGGGTATGATTGTCGCTGTTTGGAATTTGCGAGAGGTCCCGGGTTCAAATCCCGGACGATGAGGTTTTCCGTGGGTCAAGCTGCATGTTTGGGGCAGCACGGTAGCATGGTGGTTAGCATAAATGCTTCACAGCTCCAGGGTCCCAGGTTCGATTCCCGGCTGGGTCACTGTCTGTGCGGAGTCTGCACGTCCTCCCCTGTGTGCGTGGGTTTCCTCCGGGCGCTCCGGTTTCCTCCCACAGTCCAAAGATGTGCGGGTTAGGTGGATTGGCCATGCTAAATGCCCGTAGTGTACTAAAAAGTAAGGTTAAGGGGGGTGTTGTTGGGTTGCAGGTATGGGGTGGATACGTGGGTTTGAGTAGGGGTGATCATTGCCGGCACAACATCTAGGGCCGAAGGGCCTGTTCTGTGCATGCTGTTCTCTGTTCTAATTACATCTCCAGTTTTATTCCTTTTGTTATTACTGGGCCTATTCACTGAGCTCCCCTCAGTCACTGTCGCCCTTTTAGATTTTTGACTATGTCTTCTCTGCCTTGCACTTTTCCCCTTACTTCCTTTTGCTTCTGTCCCTGTTTTACTAACTTCCAACTTCCTGCATTGGTTCCCATCCCCCTGCCACATTAGTTTAAACCCTCCCCAACAGCTCTAGAAACACCCCCCCTAGGACATCGGTTCCAGTCCTGCCAAGGTGCAGACCGTCCGGTTTGTACTGGTCCCACCTCCCCCAGCAACCGGTCCCAATGCCCCAGGAATTTGAATCCCTCCCTCTTGCATCATCTCTCGAGCCACACATTCATCCTATCTATCCTGACATTCCTACTCACCTTTCGCGTGTTAGACGAATGTGATAACCACTACACGACATAAACTGCTGGGAGTGTTGCAATCAGCGGCCCTGTGCAATGTTGAACCGCAATGTGTTGCTGCAGCTGCTAATGGTTCCGCTGAAATGCCATGTAACTTATTGCAGAACCCGTTTCTTTAAAACTGATGTCTCAACTTATCAAAGGATCAGATATTGAACTTTGCTGAACTGGAGATCAGTTATGTTTTGCTTGAAGTTAAATTGAGAGGGCAGGGCTTTCATAAATAACCAGAGCTGAAACGAGAATTGATGATGCCCTGCTCACTTTGCTCTGCATCGGGAACCAGCTGTCCAACCCACTGAACTAAAGGGGACGCCAAAACTAGGAACTGCGAGCCAGCCAGGAGTCGAACCTGGAATCTCCTAATTCGTAGTCAGATGCGGTATCCATTGCGCCACTGGCCCACAGCAGTTCCAAACTCGTGCTATTCCTCGATGAGGAAGATCAGTTACGAGATTGAGGGAATATTCAGCAACAGACTAAACTGGAAGCACCAGATGTTTCTGCCCGGTTCCGAACCGGGGACCATTCGGTGTTGTAAAGCGAATGATGGTAACCACTACACCACAGAAACAGCTTTGCATGGTTCAGCTTGCTGAGAGGCCATGTCACTTCTTAAAAGAACATGTCTGTTTCTTTAAAACAGATTTTAAACTTACAAGCCGAAGAAGAACTTATATTGAACTGAAAGAATTTGTTCAGCAAATCTCTAACGGCGAAATGCTCTCTTCTATTATTATGCAGCATTCTGAAATCCTACAGAACAAAGCAACCGACTTTACACAATATTGTTTCGTTATTCAATGCTTGAGTAGAGTTTCAGAATTGACAATTATGTGTTTCTTATATTTGACCTCTTTGTGTTTGGTGTGTAACATGCTGCAGCCTAAATACCGTTCATGTAGAAGAAAGGAGGGGTAATTGTAAATCAACTTTGAGCCTGGATTCCCACACTGGCTTTTCCTGTTTATCCATCAGGAAGACCGTTTTCTCTATCTCAAAGTTGGTTCAGTTAAGTCTCTGGCATTTCCTCTAAGCCAGTTACAGTATCGTTTGTGTCTGTCCTTTTGAGTACCTCCCAACACACACACATGGAAAACCCGAGGAGATGGACCATCCGAGCCTCCCTCGAAAACTCAATGGGGGAACAGGACATCTACACACCCCCCCCCCACACCCGTTCCCCACTTCGCCGTTCAAAATGAGCGTAAATATAAAGTTAAAAGTTCTGACTTTGATTGTAAATATAAATGTACAAAGGGAATGTGAGCACAGAAACTGGTTCACAGTGAAGTGACGACCTGTTTACAGATGTTTATGACGTTGCTGTTGCTTTGTTTCTTCTTTTGTATTCTACCAATGGCTCTGTCCCATGTTGTGCATACATTTTGTTACTAAATGTTAAAAATCCCAATGAAAGTGTTTGTGAAAAAGAGTCAATCACATTGCTGTGGATCTGCAGTCTCCTGTAGAACTGTATTTTTTACAATAACAAACCTGAATGATTTAAATTCCAACACCCGCCATGTGAGATTCAAACAAGGATTTCTGATTTATTTACCCAGTGATAATGCCACGAGGTCACCACCTCCCCACTGAGAGCCTCGAGTTCCAAAATAACAATTTTCACTGAAACATACGCTCATTTTGCAGAGTCCACCGTCAACATCCCCGAGAATGTGCTGCCCGACTGGCAGAAACTGACTCAGAGGTGGCGGTTAAAATGGTTTCCTGTCGGGCGTTTGTCGAGTGCTGCTGGGAAGGGGTAAACTGCTTTGGCAGGAGGGTGGGAACTGATTGGTAAATTCAGATGTGGAATAATCAAGAATGGGCCTGAAAGGCGGAAAATCATTGGGTGCGTCTGGACAACAAAGGAATCCATTGATAGAAAATAAAAAGGAGGATTTGACTAGTGGCAATGGGGATATGATTCAATATGGTGAGCACACTAAACAAAATAGGCCAGTTTAGGGCACCGATAAGAGTATGAATTAATAGTTACTGCAGAAACAGATAGAGAGGGACCGAATGGCAGTTCAATATTCCTCCTGTCAGGGTTTTCAGACAGAGATAGACAGGGTATAAAAGGGTGGGGTGGCTAAATGGGTTAGATAATCAATTATAGAAATGACAAGGGATGATATGCTTGGAAGATGACCAATTGACGACACACCGATTGAGTGTAGGGCCAATAAAGGCGCTCTCATGCTACTGGGAGTGCATTACAGACCCTCAAACAGTCAGAAGGAGATCGAATGGTAAATATTCAGGTAAATCTTTAAAAAGTGCGGTAAGCAATGAGGAAACAATCATTTCCGAGATCCATTTGACGCCTTGGATGACGTGACTCGTCGCACAAACACCATGTTGTCTCTCCGATACCGAGTGCAGTGAACAGAAAAACATGGTGAGCGAGCTCCATCTGGTGGCGATCTGAGGTATATGGCGCTTTCCTGGAAAATTATCGAATTCTCAAATTACTGAAGGATGTTGATGAATAATGACGTAACATTATTTTTGGTTCATATTTTTATTATTGCAATTTATTTCAATGATTATAAAGTTATACATGGAGCTAATTCCAACTTTGCTTTAAATCCTGCCGCATACCGTTGTTTAGTGTGATATCTCAGTCACATTGTTTAAGGAAGCTGGTTTAAACAATATGAAATCACGGAGATCACGATGAGATCCTGACTCTAAAATACCAATACATCGAAAATATGTTAATATGACCATAATTCACACAAATATCCTGTATTATTTTGGGATCTAAATGTAACTGATGCCATGTTTATCCTAATCCTGAGCTGTGGATATTATATTTTACCTGCTTTCAGCTGCTCCTGTGAATTGCGCTTTCACGTATCTGATCGTCAGTCCAGAAGTAAAACACTCGAACACGTCAGTAACGAATATTCGTTTATTTACGGCCGGGACAAATCTCTAAGCAGTCGGGTAACTACCTTCGAGAAGTGCCAAAGTCCAAAATATGGACTGTCTCTTTATACAATCACAGCTTAGAGGTGGTCCCTTTAAATTCCTAGATACACCTATGATTTGGCAAGGATCCAGAACATGTACATATATGGAATTATTCTTCGAGGTCGGGAGGTTATTTTTGACATAATCATTAGCACAAGTCACTATTAATGCTGTTCACAAAGGTCTTTCTGATCCCATGGCCATATGGCTTATCTCATTCCAAGGCCCTTCCTTTAACATTTCAATGTTTATTTGTTCCAACTGGTCAAACAAGCTTAATTATGTTATCTCTGCAATAAAGTAACGGTTCCCATCATTCCATTCTTTGCCTTTTTGACCTCTCTGCTTTTACAGATACGGGTCAGAACATTAATTAGTACCAAAGTCACTCCCTATATTCCATCCCATAACCTTCTGACATCTTTGCTTTTACAGATACGGTCAGAACATTAATTAGTACCAATGCCACACTCCCTATATTCCATCCCATAACCTTCTGACATCTTTGCTTTTACAGATGCCGGTCAGACACACTCCCTTTATTTCATCCCTTGACCTGTTGACATCTCTTTCACAGAGCTTTTCAGAACTGTTATATTAACCCTATCAGCGAAGTTCCAAATGAAATCCACTTCTACATTCCCCCCTTTGATCATTCCTTGATCACATAACACTCAGGATACTTTAGATGGAAATGAGAGCGAGGCGGAGGTACTCCTCCTCTACTAGGCTCCGGCAGGATGCCACTTCCTCATATAGGTCAGGGGTAGGTGGAACCAGTGTTTCTTTTTCGTCTAGGGCGGATCTCTGAAGCATCTGTGGTAATGCAGTGGCACCCAAACGGTTGCATAGGCATTTCACACCAGTAGCTATGATACAGAGCAACAAACAGATGGTAACGAAGATAATGAGCCCATGGAATAGGTAAGTGGCCCAAGAATTGGACCACATCCAGCTCCACCAGTCAGCCTGACCGGCGAGTCGCAAGCGCTGTACCATCTCTGATATGGGTTACCAGACGCGTGATATTCTCTGAACTGTCTGGAATATAACCCATGCAGCCGTCTGTTCGATCGAGAAAGGAACAGATATCAAGGGAACGCCTCCATGGGCATGGGTCGGGACCTGTGTACATACCCAGCAAGAGGAGACACCCACTTTCTTAGCATAGACATAGGACATAAACAGAAAAGAATTGCCGTTACATGGTGCGTTGCCCGCTTCCTTCTGGAAGGCGAGTAGGGGTGAGTAGTCCTTGATGGTAAAATTTGTACCCTGTCCTTATCAATGCACCGGTGGTTCCACCGGCATGTGCGGCGATCGTAGATCAGAACCATGTACGTAGTCAGGAATCGGGGCTTCTGGTCGTCGGGATGAACGGTGGTCGGGCAGGTGTTGATAGGGGTGGTGATCCATCGGAGACCTGTCGTTGTTCCACATCGTGGGGTTCCTTCTCGGCACAGGGGTGGACGTCGGCTTCCATACGGGCATCTCCTTCTTCCGGATGCAGCGAGAGAGAGCAGGGTGGCGAGTATTGTGACGGTGAAGAGGGACTTCATCCTGGTACTCGTGTTCCTAGGACTTAAAGGAAAAGTTTAGAACATCATGGATACTTAATTAACTTACAATGGTGCATATGTACCCATGCGTTCCGGCCCTCCACTTTTACTGCAGTGGGGGTAGTGAGTAGAACCTGTAGGGGACCCTCCCATCGAGGTTCCAAACCTTTACGTGTCCAATTTCGAATTAGGACATAATCCCCAGGGTTGATGGAGACGTCATGAGTAATGGATGGGACTTCTTCCTGGGTGGCACGAACTCGGGAGTGTAACCCTTTCAAAATTCTAGTTAGTGTTAATATATAATTAGCCATCTCGGTAGTCATGTAATGGAATTGAACATTCCGTGGAACACTGCTGTCCCAAGGCGTTCGAAAGGGTCTGCCATATAGTATTTCCGCTGGGCTTAGGCGAGTTTTTCCTGCGGGGGTGACACGTAGCTGGAAGAGTGCTAAAGGCAGGAGTTTGAGCCAAGTGGCCCAGTGTCTGCTTGTAGTTTAGCGAGTTTAGTCTTTAGAGTCTGATTAGCCCTTTCCACCACTCCAGCGGCTTGTGGTCTGTAGGCACAATGAAACTTGCTTTATTCCTAGCAGAGCACAGAATTCCTTATTGATTTGACCTATGAAGTGGGGACCATTGTCAGAGCTCATCCAAATCGCGGAACAATTTCTCGCATTAACACCTTAACTACTGTCGAGGCCTTGTTATCCGTAGTCGGGTAGGCCTCGATCCATTTGCTAAAAGTGTCCACAATGACTAACACATATTATAGCATTGACATCTTTCCAACTCAATGTAATCCATTTGCAGGGTCTCAAATGGACCCTCAGGTAAGGGGGTTGTGCCAGGATCACAGGGGACGGCCTTACCGGGGTTGTGCTGTTGACAGATTAGGCACCGACTGCTAATTTGTTGGGCCATTTCTTGCAGTCGTGGGTGCCACCAGCTTTTTAACAATATGTCCCCTGTGGCACGAGCTCCACAGTGAGTTGCAAAGTGCACACATTCGGTCACCCAGGCTGCTAATGCATCGGTCATACATGTTTGTCCTACCGGGGTGACCCACAGCTTATTTTCGATATCATAATACATCCTAAGTTTTTCCACATATTTACAGCAGTTGCAGGAGCGTCCTCCTGCATTTGGATTATGTCAGCAATGGTTGGCATAGGTTTTTCAGAGGGGGACTTTCCCGAGGGGGTTTTAGTCTGCCTCATCATTCTAGGCACCATTAGTTTGCAGATTTAGAAATTTCTTTTGCCTTCTCGTCCGCTCTCCTGTTGCCCGTTTCCACCAGTCCTGTGCCTTTTGTATGCGCTGCGCATTTTATCACCGCTATCTTGTCTGGGAGCATAAGGGCCTGCAATAACTGGGTTACTAACTGCTGGTGTGAGATGGGTGTACCAGCGGAGGTTAGAAATCCTCTGTTTTTCCATAATTGCCCGAAATCATGTACTACCCAAAGGCGTATCGGGAATCTGTATAAATATTAACCTTCCTCCCCTGTGCCAATATGCATGCTCGTATTAACGCAAACAATTCTGCCTGTTGGGCAGAAAAGGGAACTTCAAATGCTGCTGCTTCTACTACGTCACCGTCTTGATCGATGATTGCATAGCCAGATTGTCTATCCCCCCTTTCGCCGACGGAAGAACTTCCATCGGTGAAAAAGGAACAATCCGCACTTGGGAGGGGTATATCGGAGAGGTCGTCTCGAACCGAGGAGACTTCTTGCAACAGTTGCAGACAGTCATGAGTTGGGTCGAGCATGTCTGTGGGAGGATGCGTCAAAAAGTTAGCAGGGTTGATAGTGGTGCAGTGGGCAAACTGGACCTTTGGGTTATGAAGGAGAGCAATCTCATATCTATTCTGACGAGCCATCGTGAGATGCTGAGTCTGTAGCTGTCCCAAAAGGGCCGTAACAGAATGGGAAATAGACAGTGATATCTTGTTGGAGGGTAATATTAGCAGCCGATTGCAGGCTGTTGTAGATAGCTGCAAGAATTTGGGTACAGATAGGATAGCCAAGGGCTACCGGATCGAGTTTAGAGGAGTAGTATGCAACCGGGCGACAGCGGTCGCCGTGGCGTTGGGTCAGGACAGCTGTGGCGCAGTCGGCAAGGACTGTGCAATAGAGCTGAAAAGGGCGATCATATAAGGGTCGACCAAGGGCAGGGGCCTGGAGGAGTGCCTCCTTGAGGCGGTTCTGCTAGTGACTGTTTGTGCTCTGCGGGCACTAGGACCCTGCGGAGCCATGCAGTGTCAATTTCAACGCAGCAGTTTCGAAACTGCCCAGCACAAATTCTTTATCTGTTTATTCTGAGACCATGGTAGTTCTGAACATACTGAGTTACTCATAATACTGATCACATTCCAGGGGCGGTGGCGGAGGTGGCTGGGGGCTGTGGAGGCTGTGGGGGCTGTGGGGGCTTTTGACGTCCCCCGCAATTGAACAGATGTTCCTCATCCCAGTCCCCCTCCTCCCAACCTTGCTGCGCATTGCTGACCGGCGCCAGGGTAGGATTAGCATTCTTACGTTTCTATATTCTTTACATTCCCTTTTGAAGACCTCTACTGTTTTAACAATTCCCCCTTTGGTGAGGCCAATACCCAATTTTGAGGCATTGCCTGCCAGCTAGCCAGTTTAGATGCATCTTTCACTGACTGACAGTATTCCCTCCACAAGGCAATTAATTTCTTTGCGGTGGGTTCTTGATAATACAGAAAAATGTGTCATTTGAAACATGAAAGCCTGGCAATATCTGGTTTGAGAGGGTACAGGGAAAGATCGCACAAAAGGTTAATAGCAGCTGCAGAGAGCAGGGTTACAAAATGCAGATTCTTGCGCACAAGCAGGTTTCAGCAGAAACAATGGCTCACACCTTCATGGACTGTAACTATCTCAGAAAGCATCTGAAAAAGCATGGATGAGAGTTTCAATTGCATTAAGTGACGAATGTTTAAAACAGGCAAGTCTTTCAAGTCACAACCAAGTTAAATTTTAGCATACAGCTAAGAGCAAAGTTTCACACCTTAATTGAAATAAACTCTCTTAGTAAACAGCTGGAAAGAATGGAAGATGCTCAGTCGAATTTAGTGTCAATTTAAGGGGTAAAATTCTACAAACATCAAGTTAATTAAAAGAAAATTGGAGATGACCTGGCTACGAGAAACATCATTTAAGTCAAAATCAAAGGCAAAGTTATGAACTGGGGACAATTGGAAAATTAAACGATTTGAAATCACAGAAATAAAAGTTAACTATTGAAACAAAGCATTTTTTAAATCAAATCTGAGAGGAGACGATATTCCTGAAATGAATAATTAGTTGTAGTAAGATGTTTACATCAAAGATACTTTTAAACTATCAAAGTGAAACAAGCCCATATACAATACAGTCGTTAAAACTTAATAACTCTTCGAAAGAGAATATAAACCCAGGGAGCAGAAGTAGCAGCACTCTGCAACAGCAACAGGAGAGAGAGAGAGAGAGAGAGAGAGAGACAGCCTGCTGGAGAAAGACAAGGAAAGCAGCCGAGTTTAAACAGCTAATACAACTCAAGAAGACAGATTTAAGTGGTTATTAGCTTACTTCACTTCCTTAATAACACAGGACCCAGGACACCAATGCTATTAAGGGGTAAGTAGGTAAAATTCTTCGGTGAAGGTATGGGTTATACCGGGGGATAGGCTCCGAGAACCCCGCCCGTAACTTCCAGAGAACGCTGCCTGGAATCACGGCGGCAGTCCCGTCCGGAGCCCACAGCCCGTTAACCGTCCCCTAGCAATCCTGAGAACCCCGCCCGTAACTCCAGCGAACGCTGCCTGGAATCACAGCGGCTCCTCAGGCTGCCTCTAACAGTCCTGGCAACCCCGCCCGTAACTCCAGCGAACGCTGCCTGGAATCACGGCGGCAGTCCCAGGCTGCCGAAAAGCCCGTTAACCGTCCCCTAGCAATCCTGAGAACCCCGCCCGTAACTCCAGCGAACGCTGCCTGGAATCACGGCGGCTCCTCAGGCTGCCCCCAGCAGTCCTGGCAACCCCGCCCGTAACTCCAGCGAACGCTGCCTGGAATCACGGCGGCAGCCCAGGCTGCCCCTAGAGACGATAACCACAGGGTTCACTCACTTACCCTCTTTAAAACGGGTTCGCTGGACTGACCTGGATCTCGCAGAGGCTTCTCGACAAACCAACGGCAAGGCTGAGCAACGATCAAACTAGTAGTAGGCGAATACCAGGTGGAAAAGAAATTTTTACTCACGTTGGGGGCCAAATTCGTCCTCTACTTTGAACGCTCAGTCAATTACGCCGGTTAGTTGCGCAGACCCCTCTGGAGATCCCCGTACGGGCCACCAAATGTGAATTGCGCTTTCACGTATCTGATCGTCAGTCCAGAAGTAAAACACTCGAACACGTCAGTAACGAATATTCGTTTATTTATGGCCGGGACAAATCTCTAAGCAGTCGGGTAACTACCTTCGAGAAGTGCCAAAGTCCAAAATATGGACTGTCTCTTTATACAATCACAGCTTAGAGGTGGCCCTTTAAATTCCTAGATACACCTATGATTTGGCAAGGATCCAGAACATGTACATATATGGAATTATTCTTCGAGGTCGGGAGGTTATTTTTGACATAATCATTAGCACAAGTCACTATTAATGCTGTTCACAAAGGTCTTTCTTATCCCATGGCCATATGGCTTATCTCATTCCAAGGCCCTTCCTTTAACATTTCAATGTTTATTTGTTCCAACTGGTCAAACGAGCTTAATTATGTTATCTCTGCAATAAAGTAACGGTTCCCATTCATTCCATCTTTGCCTTTTGACCTCTCTGCTTTTACAGATACGGGTCAGAACATTAATTAGTACCAAAGTCACACTCCCTATATTCCATCCCATAACCTTCTGACATCTTTGCTTTTACAGATACGGTCAGAACATTAATTAGTACCAATGCCACACTCCCTATATTCCATCCCATAACCATCTGACATCTTTGCTTTTACAGATGCCGGTCAGACACACTCCCTTTATTTCATCCCTTGACCTGTTGACATCTCTTTCACAGAGCTTTTCAGAACTGTTATATTAACCCTATCAGCGAAGTTCCAAATGAAATCCACTTTTACACTCCTATTAACTGAACACTTTGATGAACTCCTTGAAATGAGGAAGTTGGACGAATTGGGTTTTCTACAGTCTGAACTTCAAGGAAAAGGGAAGAAAGAGGCAGAGGAAGTGTGTGAGAGGGTCAGAAACAGAGGAAGGGGAAACAGATGTATAGAGACCGAGCGATAGGGCGGGCAGACCTTGAGACAAAGACAGAGATGGAGGGACAGAGAAAGACAGGGAGAAGGAGAGAATCAGAAGATATTATTCGTCCAGGACTAACACTGATTGGCGCCCCAACTGTCATCAGGGTCGACAGATCAGCCAATCATGTCGCTGGGAAACGCCCCTCAGTCTCCCAGTCAGTGAAGATTCTCCTGATCTGAATTTCTGCTTTAATACCAGAACATATTTCAAATCGGATTTATTTCTGCCGAACTCTAATCCAGACACCATGTGTTCCCCATGTTGGTTACTGATAATAATGGCCATGCTTCCCGGTGAGTCGATGTTTAAATGTTCACCATGTGTTCTGTGTGTTATTCACTCCCAGATATTGAATACATTTTGTGTTTTGTTCCAGGAACAAATGGTGAAGATTCAGTGTCCCAGGATCGATCTGAGATAACGGTTCTGGAAGGACAGACATTAACCTGGACTGTAGATACTCGACAGCTGTTTTTGATACTCTGTTCTGGTACATTCAGTATCGCGGGGATCCTCCGAGGAATGTAATGAAAATATATAGCACGGGCAGTTCAGATAAGTCTCCATATTTCCCAGCCAGGTTCTCGGCTGTTTTACACAAAGAAAACCAAACGGTTCCTTTAAATATCGCCGGAGCTGATCTCTCCGACAGTGCCGTATATTTCTGCGCCATGGAGCCCACACTGCTGCAGAGTTATAGCGGGTTCCGTACATGAACTCGCACTGGGAGTTCCAGTTACTTCGCAGCAGAGGGCGCTCTCGCAATGATAGACGAACACAACTACTCAGCCTGTGAGGGTCACAGGCTCATTAATACAACATCAAAATCAAACACAACACTCAATACGAACAAGTGAGCAGGAACTGAATACTTATATTCGTTAGTTTATAACTTGCATTTGTATTGAAATGAATTTCACAAGTTAATTTATGGTTCGTAACTCACACTTAGTCTGTTTATGATCTTTCCATTTCTGTCTGAATTATTGTGTGAACCTTTTCCATCTCAGTTCTCCCCTTCTAGGACCCTTTGATCAAAGCCGATACACAGAGTCTGGATGACTGGTGTATTTTATTGGTTCACAGACATTTGTAGAAAATTAGCACATTTCATGAGGCAGTGGTTGCAGACTTTATAACAAACGCCAAGGTCAGAGTCCCTCCAATATTAATTCTCCTTTCGAATGTCTGTTTAATGTTTTCTGACACAATTCACAAACATGTTTTTCCGTCCTACAATAACCAGACCAGCAAACCCATTCCTAACTCCGTCTGGAAATATGCAGCGATTCTTCTTATAAGGTACTGACTGTATCCCAGCTCGGATTGTTCCCATTCACTGACGGGCAGTTCCCCACCTACAGGTCTTAAACCGTCATTGGAGACGCAAGAAAGTGAAGTGAGAAAATGCTGAGAAAGACAACCGATTCTTGGTGGTGCGGAATAGAAGGTGTTGCTTCGAACTTCAACCTTTACAAATCAGAGGGCGACAATGCAGCCACCCAGTATCTGGGTTGTATGGGGTTGGTGCGGGCGGGGCATTTCGGAAAGTAATTGTGGAACAAACACATTTCATCGCATTTGAAATCATGGTTTCAATCGGAATTTTAAACATATGATTATTTCCTGTTTCAGCGTGTATTTCTGATCTGAGTGATGAGAATTCTGTTTCTCGGCTACTGCCGTCTGATGTTAAGACAGAAGAAGAAGTTGCTGTTTTTAGTTTAACCTTTGATGCTGCCTTCTTGAACCGCTGCAGTCCGTGTGGTGTTCAGGAGAAAGTTTCAGTCTTTCACTTGTGCTGTTACTCATGTCAGCAGACAAGCAGCGAGGCAAAAAACATACAGCAACAGCACCGCTCAGGCAGCCAAACTTCTCTCTGTATCTCTGGGTGGAGAAAGTGGCTCTGAATAGTTACTCAGGAGCAGGATTCACAGACTGAGTTCATGGTGGACAACAGTCCCACTCCCGTATTTGTACTGTGTCTTAGAGCTCCTGTCTGTTGGAGTTCGACAGAATCTCGGGCAGATGCAGACATGATGTGGAGCCATCGAGCAGCGGCGATGTCAGCCACACAAACCCACACGGGGGGGGGAGGGGACCACATTGATCTCGAATGAAACTAACCCACCTGTTACCAGCAGCGGCAGTAAAAACTTCAGAATCCGATCAGACCGACAGATCCGTATCAAAGCAGTCAGGGTAACCCAGCATTGCTATTCCTGATCAGCTGTTAATTCTCTGAATCTCAGGGCTGGATGTTCAGATCAGCTCCGGGAAAAATGTTTCTACCTTTCAACCAGTCCCACTAACGTCACTCGGTTTACAGACTTACGTCACTAAACTACACGGAAACATCACACATGTCCTCAGTCTGACTCCACATAGGCGGTGCTCTGCGCATGCGCATTCTCCAACCCACACCCACCAATGCTGAATCTCCTTCACAGCTTCACTTTGTGATCACAAGCCCCTGAGACCCGGCTCGGGCGGGCACGGCGCAGTTGGTGTTAGACTCAGGTTGATGGACAACAGCGCTGCCTCCGCGGTATTGTCTCTGGTCCTGAACACTACCGAGAGCTACTGAACACAGATCGATAGGATCCAACATGAAGCTGAGCTTTACTTTAGTGATTATCTCCCTGAATTTCTTACTCTTCTCTCCGTGTGAGTGTAATCACTATATCTGGCAGGAATATGTCACACATCAGACATGTCATGTTATAGGGACGTACAGTTTCCTTTATTGTATATATTGTTATGTCATGTTGTAGTTGATTGTGCTATATCATATTCTCGCGTATGTGTGATATTAAATTATTCATGTTATTTTACATCTCAGATGCGCTGGCAGTGAAGAGGTATCACAGTCTCCAGAGTCAATCGTGTTCCCGAGGGAGATGTGCATCCTTGGCCTGTTCCACCACAGTAGCAGGACAGATCCTCCAATGGTACAGACAATACCCGGATGGAACCATGCAGCACCTGGCGATCGGCACCAGCGATCAGGGCAGGATCACAGCTCAGTTCAGTTCAGCAGAGAAACACAGCTCTCTGAATGTTAGTGACGTTCGAGTGACAGACACCGCCACCTATCTCTGTGCAGTGAGGCACAGTGAACTGAAAACCATTCAGCGCCGTACAAAAACCTGCCGGGTCATTCTGAAAGTGTGTAGCCTGTGCAGTTATCCAAGAGCAGGCATTTTAGTAACACTTCCATGGATATGCTGCAATGAGTGAGGCCTGTTCGTGATTTGCGTTTACTCTTTCATATCAGAAAAGAAGGGTCAGAATCCATTTAAATTCATTTTATTTCTTTAGAAGTCACAACCAGAGGCACGGGTCCCATGGTGCATAATCCAGTACTTAATATGCAAGAGCCCCGCCAGTATTATTAGAAACATGTCTGACTGAATCTCTCAGTGATTGGGAATGGAATGAGTTAGAGATTGAGAGAAGCAAGGGAACTCGGGCTCTGTTCAGCTCAATGTCCCACCCAGACACAGCAGGGAGCCAGGCCCATTGTGACATCACTGAATATACGTCTGGCTTTGGTCTCATGTGACTTTCTAACTATCATGCCTGGACTTTGCGCCATCTGCTGGAGGATTCTGTCCAACCCGGTTCACAATGGGGGTTTCTGAATGGATTGAAGGTCATTGATTTGTATGTGAAAACATCGATGTCAGGAATGAGAACTGACTATCCAAATCTGGATCTTCTCGTTACTTCTTTCTCTGGTCTATCTGTCGGAAGGCAGGTCCAACCCATTGCAACGTCACTGGGAGGCAGGCCGCAACCACTCCAGAGCTGGAACAGGAATCCAGACCCTTCTGGCTTTCCAATCTCCTGAGCTATACCCAACCGTCGTTCGCACACAGCATGAAAATCGTCGGTGTGCTAAATAGCGGAGGAATGGTATAGATTGCAGGATGATATTGACGGAAGGGCCAGATGGGCAGAACAGTGACAAACGGAATTTAACACTGATGCATTTTGGGAGGACGAACTTTGCAAGAAAACACAATGAATGGCAGCACACCAAGAAGTACAGGACCGTGGTGTTCATGCCACAGATCCCGCAGGCAACTGGCAAGTAGATAAGGTGGTGAAGAAGACATACAGGATACTTGCCTTTGTTAGCTGAGACATGGAATATAAGAGCAGGGAGGTAATTATGAAGCCGTATAAAATGCTGGTTAGTCCTCAGCTGGAGTATTTTGTGCACATCTGCTCGCCACCTTACGGAAAGGATGTGATTATAGCAGAGAGGTGCAGAAGAGATTAATCAGGAGGTTTTCTGGGCAGGAATGTTTCAGCTCTGAGGAGAGGCTAGATAGCTGGGATATT
>NW_024055481.1:0-24525 GCF_902713615.1 Scyliorhinus canicula
CGGATTCTCCGCACTCACGACGGGGCGGAGAATAGCGGCGGCGTAAATTATTACGGCCACGCTGGTCGATGCCCTCCCGCTATTCTCCCCCCCCCCCACGCCCGCCTCCCGACACAAATCGCTGCCCACCGTTTTTTTTACGGCGAGCAGCGATTCTCAGCTGGACCGATGGGCCGATTTCCAAGGCCCTTTACGACCGTTTTTATGAACGTCAATCACACCTGGTCTGACCGTTCGTAAAAACGTCTGTAAAGTCCCGATCTGGGAACCATGGCACCGATTGGCACGGCAAGTACCACGGCCGTGCCAAGGATGCCATGGGCCCGCGATCGGTGGGCACCGGTCACGGGCAGCGGGTACTTACCCCACGCACTCTTTATCCTTCCGCCGCCCCGCTGTATCCATTCGCGGGGCGGCTGAGGGGCATACCGGCCCGCGCATGCACGGGTTTCACGTAAATGCGTGATGACATCATCCGTGCAAACGCGGGTTGGAGTCGTCCAATCCGCGCATGCGCGGCTGACGTTATCTGACGCGTCAACCGTCGCTAACTCTGGCTAGCGGGCTTAACGAAATTCGTTAAGCCCGCGATGCCGGAGTTCACGGCCGCGGGATGCTAGCCCCGACTGGGGACGAGAATCGGTTCCCGGTCAGGGGGGCGGAGGCTGGCGTCAAACCCGCCCGTTTTTGACGCCAGCCTCACGATTTCCCGCGGGTGTGGAGAATCACGTCCAGAGAGAGAAAGTCAAAAATGACGAGGGAGACGGAGCGAGAGTGAGAACAGAGTGGGGGGGGGGGGGTGACAGGTGGCATTGGAGAGGCATTTCGTTGATTGACAACTGATTCACAATTTGACAGAATCTCCTAAATGCTTAACCTCCACCACCTGGATGGAGCAGGACAGCAGATGTATGTGAACATCACCACCTGCAAGTTCTTTTCCAAGACACACACTGTCCGATCTTGTCCGACATCCAGTGCTGGATGAGGAGAACTTTCCTCCATTTAAATATTGACAAGATTGAACCCATTCCCTTCCTGTCCCCTCTACAAACTCCATCCCGTTGTCACCAATTCCACCCTGTCAAATGTCTGAGGCTGAAGCTGACTGTTCACAACCATGGTGAAATATTTCACCCCGGGATGAGCTCTTGACCACAGATCCACATTGTCACCAAGATTGCTGATTTCCACCTCAGAAATACAGCTCAACTCCACCTTTGTCTCTGTTCATTTGCTGCACAAACCATTATCCATTCTTCTGTTACCTCTCAACCAAATTATTCCAACACCCTCGCAGCCGGACTCCAATATTAAACAACCCCCTCCATCACATCCCAAACTCTGCTACCCATGTGCTTACTCACACCAGCCCCTGTGCCCACTGATCTACAAATGCTTCCTTTTCAAAGGCACAAAATGTTTAAATTTCTCATTGTTGTACTCCCTGGTAATGATAATCCAGATCACTGTAATCTCCTCCACACACACCCCGTTGAGATCTCTGCACTCATTTAATTCCAGCCACTTGAGAATTCCTGATTTTAATCTCTCCAGCATTACTGAGTTGCCAAGGCCACAATTTCTGGAATTTCCTCCTGAAAACTCTCCGACTCTGACTCAATTTCCTCCATTAGGATTCTCCTTAAAAGCTAATATCTCCTCATGTGGCTCAGTGTCAATTATTTTGTAACGTTTCTCTGAAAGTCTTAAAAGTTATATTCTGTTCAAGTCATAATATAAATTCGAATTATTGTCACTGCCCCTGGACATATATTCTGCCCTATAAATAGGAATTTGTAACTCAGAGTGAAGCAGTCTGCTGAACATTCTGTCATGAAAAAACGTTTCAAAAAATGTTGCCCCCAACAATGATGGCGACTGAGCATGCGCTCTGCTACTCGTGCCCCAATAAAGATGGTGGGTGCGCATGCGCACCGCTGCAAGTACCAAATAAAAGTGGCACCCACATAGTCTGGTCTGTAACAAAGCTGCGGCCTCCAAAAGATCCTCGGGCACGGGTAGGTTATTTTTACGGATTTTAGGTGTGAATAACATGTTCACGAAGTGTGTCTAACGACCCGCGTGATTCATCTCTCCCCCCGTCCCGCCATTCCCACCTTCACGGATTGGGGATCCGAGAACGAACGTTTTTCTGCGTGCCAGAAATCTCACTGCGCATGCTTCACTCAGCCCAGTCCCGCCCCCTCATTCACGCTGATTGGTTGGAGGACCAGGCAGTCCGGACCCGTCCGACGGTCATCTCCTCCTCCTATTGGTCCGGTGCTGCCGACAATCATTGCCCGGGCATTGTGAGTTGTCAGGTGAGAGGTTAGTGGCGGGGTTTAGAATCCAAAGAGCCGAATGTGAAACATTGAACATTCTCCCCTCTCACTGTCCCGGGGGTGAGTTATTGATACTGACCGTCCCGGAGCCGCTCCTCCCCGGATTGGTACCAACCCCCCTCCCTGCCGACTAGGCCGTGAATCCCCGGGGTGAGTTATTGATACTGACTGTCTCAGAGCTGCTCCTCCCCGGATTGGCACCAACCTCCCCTCCCTGCCGACCAGGCCGTGAATCCCCGGGGTGAGTTATTGATACTGACCGTCCCGGAGCTGCTCCTCCCCGGATTGGTACCAACCCCCCTCCCTGCCGACTAGGCCGTGAATCCCCGGGCTGAGTTATTGATACTGACCGTCCCGGAGCTGCTCCTCCCCGGATTGGTACCAACCCCCTCCCTGCCGACTAGGCCGTGAATCCCCGGGCTGAGTTATTGATACTGACCGTCCCGGAGCTGCTCCTCCCCTGATTGGCACCAACCCCCCTCCCTGCCGACTAGGCCGTGAATCCCTGGTGTGAGTTATTGATACTGACTGTCCCAGAGCTGCTCCTCCCCGGATCGGCACTAACCCCCCACCCTGCCGACTAGGCCGTGAATCCCCGGGGTGAGTTACTGATACAGACTGTCCCGGAGCTGCTCCTCGTATTGGCACCAACCCCGCACCCTGCCAACTAGGCCGTGAATCCCCGGGGTCAGTTATTCATAGAATTTACAGTGCAGAAGGAGACCATTTGGCCCATTGAGTCTGCACCGGCTCTTGGAAAGAGCACCCTACCCAAGGTCAACACCACCACCCTATCCCATAACCCAGTCACCCCACCCAACACTAAGGGCAATTTAGCATGGCCAATCCACCTAACCTGCACATCTTTGGACTGTGGGAGGAAACCTGAGCACCCGGAGGAAACCCACGCGCACACGGTGAGGAGGTGCAGACTCCGCACAGACAGTGGCCCAATCGAGCCTGGGACCCTGGAGCTGTGAAGCAATTGTGCTATCCACAATGCTACCGTGCTGCCCATACTTACTGTCCCGGAGCTGCTCCTCCCCGGATTGGCACCAACCCCCTCCCTGCCGACTAGGCCGTGAATCCTCTGGGTGAGTTATTGATACTGACTGTCCCAGAGCTGCTCCTCCCCGGATTGGCACTAACCCCCCTCCCTGCCGACTAGGCCGTGAATCCCCAACGTAAGTTATTTATACTGACTGGCCCGAAGCTGCTCCTCTTCAGCGGATACAAAAATATTGTAAATGGGATGAAGGTTGTTTGGCTGACAGTCAATCTCTGTCCTGTGAGGTAATGAGTCCTTTTGCTTCCCAATTGGCCGAGGAAGGCAGTGTGTCACAAGGATGGATGTGTTGACCGATTTAATGGCTGGAGGATGGGGGCAGGTCATGTGATCAAACCTCCAAGAATACATTTAATCAAAGTTGGTGAGGAGAGAATATTGTGAATTTCTATCCTAAACTGACAGTGAGGTTTCTGTAAATGTATAGGATACTGGAAGTGGAGGTTGAACAGACGGGAAACGCAAACCAAACGTCACATCGCGATCTGACAGTCACATTATTCATCCGACCCTGAATATCAGCAGCATCTGGGTGTGGAAGGTAAAAGGTTTGTCTGTTCTGTCTGTGAGGGAAGATTTCAGGTATCGGTGTGACTGGAAAAGCCCCGAGATTCACAAACCCTGGTTAGACCAAACCTGGAGAACTGTGTTCAGTTCTGGACAACAAACCTGAGGAAGGATAGAATGGCCTCGGAGGGAGTGTAGCACAGATTTACCTGAGTGATATCTGAACCCGCCCGGGGTTAAATTACAAAACTAAATTACACAAACGAGTCAGAGACATGATGACACAGAGAATGGCATTCGGCCCATTCAGTCCATGCTAGCTCTCTGGAGCAATCCATTCAGTGCCATTCTCCTGCTCCATCCCTGTATCCTCACAGGTTTATTTCCCTCAAGTGTTTGTCCAATTTCCTTTTGAAATCAAATCATTAATTGTGTCGATTTTCAAACTCGCTCACAGGCAGCAAGTATCAGGTCATTGCCACTCGCTGTGTAAAAACATATCTCATATCACATCATTTCTCCTGTTCCTTTTATATACAAACTAGGAACAGGCCACTCGGCCCCTCGAGCCTGCTCAGCATTCAATAAGATTGCGGCTGATCTCATTCTAACCTCAACTCCACATTTCTACCTACCCCTGATGACCTTTCACCCCCTTGCTCATCAAGAATCTATCCAGCTCTGCCTTAAAAATATTCAAGGACTCTGCTCCCACTGCCTTTTAAGGACGTGAGTTCCCAAGTCTTACAACCCTCAAGAGAATAAAAAAGTCTCATCTCCATCTGAAATGGGCGACTCCTTATTTTGCAACAGTGACTCCTTGTTCCAGATTCTCCCACAAGAGGAAACATCCTCTCCACATCCACCCTGTCAAGGCCCCTCAGCATCTTATATCGTTCAATCTAGGTTTTACCCAAAACTTTAAAACTGTGTCCCGGCTGCTTGTATGATCAGTGAATGGAAACAGTTACTTTGTCCACCCGATGGAAATTTGGCATAATCTTGTGGACCTGAATCAAATTTCAACTCAACCTCCTTTGCTCGAACCATTCTGGTAAATCCCCTCTGCACCTTCTCCAAGAACCATCACATCCTTCCTGAAGAGTGGTGACCAGAGCTTTATAAAGATTCATAAGAATTCCTACAGTGCAGAATCATAGACTTTACAGTTCAGCGGGAGGCCATTCAGCCCAAGGAGTTTGCACTAGCCCTGGGAAAGAACACCCTACTTCAGTTTAAGCCCATGCCTCCACCTTGTCCCCGTAACCCAGTAATTCCAACTAACCTGTGGGGCAATTTATCATGGCCAATCCACCTGACCTGTACATCCTTGGACTGTGTGAGGAAACCAGAGCACCAGGAGGAAATCTACGCAGGCACGGGGAGAAAATGCAAACTTCACAGAAGCAGTCACCCGAGACTGGAATTGAATCCGGGACCCTGGAGCTGTGAGGCAGCAATGCTAACCACTGTGACATCCTATAGCCCCACCTAACCTGCACATCTCTGAACACTAAGGGGCAATTTATCAAGGCCAATCTACCTAATTTGCCCGTCTTTGGACTGCAGGGGGAAACTGGAGCACTTGGTGGAAACCCACGCAGACACGGGAGAAAGTGCAAACTCCACACACACAGACATCAAGGCTGGAATTAAACCCGGGTCCCGAGAACTGTGAGGCAGCAGTGCTAATCACTGTGAGGCAGCGGTGCTAATCACTGTGAGGCAGCGGTGCTAATCACTGTGAGGCAGCGGTGCTAATCACTGAGGCAGCGGTGCTAATCACTGAGGCAGCAGTGCTAATCACTGAGGCAGCAGTGCTAATCACTGAGGCAGCAGTGCTAATCACTGAGGCAGCAGTGCTAATCACTGAGGCAGCAGTGCTAATCACTGAGGCAGCAGTGCTAATCACTGAGGCAGCAGTGCTAATCACTGTGAGGCAGCAGTGCTAATCACTGTGAGGCAGCAGTGCTAATCACTGTGAGGCAGCAGTGCTAATCACTGTGAGGCAGCAGTGCTAATCACTGAGGCAGCAGTGCTAATCACTGAGGCAGCAGTGCTAATCACTGAGGCAGCAGTGCTAATCACTGAGGCAGCAGTGCTGATCACTGAGGCAGCAGTGCTAATCACTGAGGCAGCAGTGCTAATCACTGAGGCAGCAGTGCTAATCACTGAGGCAGCAGTGCTAATCACGGTGAGGCAGCAGTGCTAATCACGGTGAGGCAGCAGTGCTAATCACGGTGAGGCAGCAGTGCTAATCACGGTGAGGCAGCAGTGCTAATCACGGTGAGGCAGCAGTGCTAATCACGGTGAGGCAGCAGTGCTAATCACGGTGAGGCAGCAGTGCTAATCACGGTGAGGCAGCAGTGCTAATCACGGTGAGGCAGCAGTGCTAATCACGGTGAGGCAGCAGTGCTAATCACGGTGAGGCAGCAGTGCTAATCACGGTGAGGCAGCAGTGCTAATCACGGTGAGGCAGCAGTCCTAATCACGGTGAGGCAGCAGTGCTAATCACTGTGAGGCAGCAGTGCTAATCACTGAGGCAGCAGTGCTAATCACGGTGAGGCAGCAGTGCTAATCACGGTGAGGCAGCAGTGCTAATCACGGTGAGGCAGCAGTGCTAATCACGGTGAGGCAGCAGTGCTAATCACTGAGGCAGCAGTGCTAATCACTGAGGCAGCAGTGCTAATCACTGAGGCAGCAGTGCTAATCACGGTGATGCAGCAGTGCTAATCACGGTGAGGCAGCAGTGCTAATCACGGTGTCACTGGAAGCCGAGCTACCCTGTTTCGGGATCAATATTTCTAATTATGAAGCTCAAGATTGAATTTGCTTTGCCAACTACTGTCTTAATATATCTTGTAGATGTACAAAATCCCTCTTCGCCTCTTTCTCTCTCCTCCCAAAGAGGCCAGTTGGGTTTTTATAACAATCCAGCAGTTTTCATGGTCACTTTGTCCCAGAGCCGGCCCCACAAATGACCAGATTCATTCAGCTCAATTTCACAACCTGCCTTTGTGTTTTTGTGGGTTCTCTCTCACTCCCTATTTTCTGTTTTTAATCAGTTTCACAGGGTGTTCGAAGGGGAGGCTTCAAAGTCCGGAAACTCAAACCAAACATCACATCAGCATCTGACAGGGTCCTCAATTTATCATTGCTGAATATCATGAGATTTTGAACATGGAAGGAAAAAACGTCATTGACAGTGGGGAGAAACCGTACACTTGTGTGTGTGGACGAGGATTCACTCGATCATCAGGCCTCGCAAGCCACAAATGCAGTCACACTGAGGAGAAACCGTGGAAATGTGCGGACTGTGGGAAAGGATTCACTTACCCATCCAAGCTGGAAACTCATCGACGCAGTCACACTGGGGAAGGACCATTCACCTGCTCCAATTGTGGAAAGGGATTCACTCAGCCATCTGGTCTGTCCACACACCAGCGATTTCACTCCAGGGAGAGGCCATTCACCTGCTCAACGTGTGGGAAGGGATTTACTCTTTCAGCCCACCTGCTGAGTCACCAGCGAGTTCACACTGATGAGAAACCGTTTCAATGTCCAGACTGCGGGAAGTGCTATAAAAGATCTGGAGAACTGATGTGCCATCAACGTGTTCACACTGACGAGAGACCATTCAGGTGCTCTCACTGTGGGACTGGGTTCAGACGATCATCTCACCTCTCTGTACATCAGCGAATTCACACAGTTGAGAGGCCATTCGTCTGTGCCAAGTGTGGGAAGGGATTCACTCAGGCATCCGACCTGCAGAAGCACCAGCGAATTCACACTGATGAGAGACCGTTTCAATGTCCAGACTGCGAGAAGTGCTATAAACGTTTTGGAGAACTGTTGCAACATCAACGTGTTCACACTGACGAGAGACCGTTTAGATGCTCTCACTGCGGGACTGGGTTCAGACGATCATCTCACCTCACTGTGCATCAGCGAATTCACACCGGGGAGAGACCATTCATCTGCTCCGAGTGTGGGAAGGGATTCATTTAGTCATCCGAACTTCTGAATCACCAGCGAATTCACAGTGACGAGAGGCCGTTTCAATGTCCAGACTGTGGGAACTCCTATAAACGTTCTGGGGAACTGATGCGTCATCAACGTGCTCACACTGACAAGAGACCGTTTACGTGCTCTCACTGTGGGACTGGGTTCAGACAATCGTCTCACCTCACTGCACATCGGCGAATTCACACTGGGGAGAGACCATTCGCCTGTTCCAAGTGTGGAAAGGGGTTCACTCAGGCATCCACCCTACAGAAGCACCAGCGAATTCACACTGGGGAGAGGCCATTCACCTGCTCCCAGTGTGGGAAGGGATTCACCACTTCATCCTACCTGCTGAGACACCAACGAGGCCACAAGTAACAACAGTGATTGGGTTTTGCTGTTCCTCACATTCAGGACTGAACCATGTTCATTTGGGTCTCTTTCTGCTGATAACAAACTCCAGCCCATTTACAGGGGCTAATATTCTGGCTAAAAGTCAAATAAATTAGATTTGTGTGAAATACGCAGTGTGTTGAAACATTTAATATCTCTGACACAAGTTAGTTCCTTTTGAAGTTCTCTCGCTCTCCCCTGTCTCTTCCATCCTGACCTCCAACAAGAAGTGTGAGGAGCTTGTGGAGCTTCTTTGTGACTGAGATTGAGTAAATCGATCAGCTGCCTCTGCTGCTTCCCTCCCTTCCACGATCCCACCGGACCAAACTGTCTCTAAATTTCATCCTTTCCCGAGCCCTGAATCCACATCTTTCTCTCGTTGCTTTCCCATCTCCCCTCATGTCCTCTCAGAGCTCATCTTGTCCATGAGACCCAGCTCCTGCTCCATCGACCCTATTCCCCCTGGGCTACTGATCAGCCAACTACCCTGTGTCCATAGATATTGTCAACATTTCTCACTCTTCAGGTACTGTCTCTCTGTCCTTCAAATCTGCCATCATCACCCCCTCTTCAATAAAACCCCCTGCCATCCTTCCAAATTTGTGCCCCATCTTCAACCTCCTTCTCCTCTCCAAACTCCTTGAACATGTTGTCACCTCCCAAATCCTTGACTATCTTTCCTAGAATTCCCATGTTTGAATCCTTCAATCAGGTCTCCGCCCTGTCACAGTGAAATACAAGAGACAAACAGAACCTCAATCGGAGAGAAAGACAGACAATCCGGGAGCTTGGATCCAACACGGATATGTCCACAAGACGAGAAGACAAGGGTAGCAGCACAGTCATTATCAAGAGACAACAATACCTGCTGGAGACAGACAGACAACTAAACAGCATGAATCACAACACCAAGCCACCTGGACCCATATACCCGAGACAGGAAGGAGCATTGGAGACAGACTGGAAGAACTCAAAGACTCCAGACACATTAACCAAAGACAACAGGTAGAGCCAAGGAAGTTCTACCTGCTCCCTAAAATACCCAAACATTCAAATACACGGACAGTACCAGGGATATACCACCAGACAGACCCACCAGGTCAGACTGTGGGAAAGAAATTCCAACAGAATCGTAGAATGTACAGTGCAGAAGGAGGCCATTAGGCCCATCAAGCCTGCACAGGCCCTCAGAAACAGTACCCTACTTAAGCCCATCCCTGTAACCCAGTAACCTCACCTAACCTTTGTTTGGACACAAAGGGACAATTTACCATGGCCAATCGAGCCCCCCACCCAGGTGCATTTCCCCCAACCTCTCCCCATACACCCACTTCATCTTTGAACACTAAGGGGCTATTTAGCATAGCCAATCCACCAAGCCTGCACATTCTCGTGAGAGAAAACTGGAGCACCCGTAGGGACCCACGCAGACACGAGAAGAATGTGCAAACTCAATACAGTCATCCAAGGCCAGAATTGAACCCTGGTTGCTGGCGCTGTGAGGCAGTAGTGCTAACTACCGTGCCATCTGTGGCGAGAGAAACAGTAAACATTTGTTGTTCCTTGTAACAGTTCTGTAGAAGGGTCAATGGATTCTAAAAAAAGTCCATTGAAGTGGAAAGAAAATGTTTTAATCAGATGTTTGACACAGGAAGATGTTTCAGTCTGTGTGAAGTTTCATTTTCATTCACACAAAGCCGGCAGGTCTGATTGCCTGGAGGACCAGACTGCGTCCGGTCCTCCAATTCCTCCCATTGGTCAACATCTCTCAGACAGGAAATGTGGTTTTGGAACCTGCGCCCACGTGGCTAATGGGAAGAACTCAAAATGATGCAGAGTCTCAACCAATCAGGGAGATCTGAGAGCAGCCACGCCCCTCATTCTCTCCGATTAGTTGGAGGACCAGCTGCTGTCATTCGGTCCTGCAGTCCCACCTCCTCTTCCTATTGGTGCAAAACTGCCGTCAATCACTCGCTGGGCATTGTGATGTGGAGCATGCGCAGTGCGGCTCATGCCCAGGGACAGATGCTTTTTTGTCTCATCTTCCGGCCATGATGTGGAGATGCCGGCGTTGGACCGGGGTGAGCACAGTAAGCAATCTTACAACACCAGGTTAAAGTCCAACAGGTTTATTTTGAATCAGTAGCTTTTGGAGCACAGCTGAGGAAGGATCTATGCTCTGAAAGCTCGTCATTCAAAACAAATCTGTTGGACTTTAACCTGGTGTTGTAAGACTTCTCACTCTGCCTGCCCCCCCCCCCCCCCCCCCCCCCCCCCAGTGTAACGCCGGCATCTCCACATCCTGGTATTTAGTAAATTACAGTGTGGTTTAATCAAAGACAGAGAGGAATGATTTCTGCTGACTGGGGAGTAAGGACTTGGGACATTGCCTAAAAATTGTAGCCAGGTCACAGAAGTCAGTGTGAAATGAGGAAACACTTGTTGACACAAAATCTGGGACACATTTGGAATTCTCCCACAAATGACAATTCCTGTGGTAATCACTGGTGAATCCACCATTTGTTGCCGATCCCGAATTGCCCTTGAAATGAATGGCTTGCTGGGCCATTTCAGAGGGCAGATTTACTGCCGTGGCTCTGGAGTTACATGTAGGCCAGACCAGGTAAGGTTGGCAGATTTCCTAAAGGCCATTAGTGAATCAGATCAGTTTATACATAACCGGTGATAGCTGCATGGTCACCATTACTGACACCAGTTTTCACTATGTTTTATGAATTGAGTTTAGTTGTTTGGTAATCAAGAATATCCCACTCGGTCCTCTGACCATTACCCTGGAGGACTCACTAATACCCACCCAGGGACATTCCCACTCCACCAACATCTCATCCCTGGTGCCCAACTTCCCGCTTTGTTCACAATCTCCTCCCCCCGGATACACTTCTCACCCTTTGTGACCTCAACCCGACCGCCGCCTTCCGGCTCTGGGGCTCGTACTGCGCATGCTTCAGTCAGTGCTGTGACCCCACCCTCATTCACTCTGATTAGTGGGAGGACCAGCCGCTGCCTCTCGG
Source organism: Scyliorhinus canicula (assembly GCF_902713615.1). Taxonomy (NCBI): domain Eukaryota; kingdom Metazoa; phylum Chordata; class Chondrichthyes; order Carcharhiniformes; family Scyliorhinidae; genus Scyliorhinus; species Scyliorhinus canicula. The sequence continues at coordinate 11,349 of NW_024055481.1, forward strand.
TCCTCCAGCCCAATCCCCTCTTGCTATTGGTCCGGAGCTGCCGTCAATCACTCACCGGGCATTGTGACGTTGAGCATGCGCAGTGCGGGCGGTGTCCAGGGACAGAAGCTTGTTTGGCAGATCCACAGGGGGTGAGGGGAATGGAGGGATAGGCAGAGCCGGGGGGGGGGGGGGGGTCCATGAGTCCCCGGATGCGGCTCTGACCCCAGAATAACAGTAAGAAGTCTTACAACACCAGGTTAAAGTCCAACAGGTTTGTTTCAAACATGCAAAAAAGCAGACAAGATCCTGAAAGGGCTACAGATCACAAACCCACTCAAGTCGACCTACAACACAGACTACGCTGAAAGACTCTGCCGCCGCACCTCTGTCACACGCCTCAAACACCTCGTACACCAGCTCTACAGCAGTCGACGCAACCTGGAAACCAAGATAGAGGCCATATTCTCAAATTGTGCTCAGGACACAGCAGACCAGCTGCGTAACACCGCCAAACAGATGAGACAACGATACTGTGCCACCTACATGCACACCAAGAACAGGAAGCTTGAGAAACTCGGCATCACCACCAGCAGCAACCAAGCCTCCCCCAGTATCACAGCCGAAAACAATACAGGGAAATCTATTGTCAACTTGTCAGACTACACCCTTCAACCAGATGAAATCGAAGTCCTCAGCAGAGGGCTCAATTTCTGCACCACCACCAAAATGGACCCCATCAGTCTCGTGGCAGGCACGGAGGAATTCATCAGGCGAATGAGGCTCCGGGAATTCTTCCACAGACCCCAAGAGGCCGACAGCGAACCCAAGGGGACAACCAATGAACCGGACCAGCAGACCGCGAGATCTGCGGTGCAGCAAACGAAAAGGAAAGAGTCGAATTGGACCCCTCCGGAAGGCCGCTGCCCTAGACTCAACATGTATGCTGAAGCCGTCAGAACTCGTGTCAATGCCAGATTCATCAGTCGCATTCACAAGGCAGCCCCGAACGTCGCCCAAGTACAACGCAACGCCATCCGCGCTCTCAAAACCAACCGCACCATCGTCATCAAACCAGCAGACAAAGGAGGGGCCACCGTCATACTGAACAGAACCGACTACTGCAAAGAAGTTTACCGACAACTCCACAACCAGGAACACTACAGACAGTTACCCACAGATCCAACCAAGGAACACATCCGCCAACTCAACAGACTGATCAGGACCTTGGATCCAGACCTTCAGAGCACCCTCCGTGCTCTCATCCCACGTAATCCCCGCATTGGAGATCTCTACTGCCTCCCGAAAATACACAAGGCCAACACACCAGGCCGTCTTATCGTTTCAGGCAATGGGACCCTGTGTGAGAACCTCTCTGGCCACATCGAGGGTACCTTGAAACCCATCGTACAAGGTACACCCAGCTTCTGTCGCGACACGACGGACTTCCGATGGACTCGGCACCCATGGACCAGTTGAACCAGGAACATTCCTCGTCACAGTGGATGTCTCGGCACTCGACACCAGCATCCCCCATGACGACAGCACTGCTGCAACAGCCTCAGTACTCAACACCGACAACTGCCAATCTCCAGACTCAATTCTGCAACTCATCCGCTTCATTCTAGATCACAACGTCTTCACCTTCGACAACAAATTCTTCATCCAGATGCATGGAACAGCCATGGGGACCAAATTTGCACCTCAATATGCCAACATCTTCATGCACAAGTTTGAACAAGACTTCCTCACCACACAGGACCTGCAACCGATGTTATACACCAGATACATCGATGACATTTTTTTCCTTTGGACCCACAGCGAAGAATCACTGAAACGACTACACGATGAGATCAATAAATTCCATCCCACCATCAGACTCACCATGGACTATTCGCCAAATTCTGTTGCATTCTTGGACACACTCATCTCCATCAAGGACGGTCACCTTAGCACTTCGCTTTACCGCAAGCCCACAGACAACCTCACGATGCTCCACTTCTCCAGCTTTCACCCGAAACACATTAAAGAAGCCATCCCCTATGGACAAGCCCTCCGTATACACAGGATCTGCTCAGATGAGGAGGAGCATAACAGACACCTACAGATGCTGAAAGATGCTCTCGTACGAACGGGATATGGCGCTCGACTCATCAATCGACAGTTCCAACGCGCCACAGCAAAAAACCGCACCGACCTCCTCAGAAGACAGACACGGGACACCACTGACAGAGTACCCTTCGTCGTCCAGTATTTTCCTGGGGCGGAGAAACTACGACATCTTCTTCGCAGCCTTCAACACATCATCAATAAAGATGAACATCTTGCCAAGGTCATCCCCACACCCCCACTACTGGCCTTCAAACAACCATGCAACCTCAAACAAACCAATGTTTGCAGCAAATTACCCAGCCTTCAGAACAGCGACCACGACACCACACAACCCTGCCAGAGCAATCTCTGCAAGACATGCCAGATCATTGACTTGGATACCACCATTACACGTGGAAACACCACCCACCAGGTACGCGGCACATACTCGTGCGACTCAACCAATGTAGTCTACCTCTTACGCTGCAGGAAAGGATGTCCCGAAGCGTGGTACATTGGCGAGAGCATACAGACACTGCGACAACGAATGAACGGGCATCGTGCGACAATCACCAGGCCGGAATGTTCCCTTCCAGTCGGGGAACACTTCAGCAGTCAAGGGCATTCAGCCTCTGATCTCCGGGTAAGCGTTCTCCAAGGCGGTCTTCAGGACACGCGACAACGCAGAATTGCCGAGCAAAAACTTATAGCTAAGTTCCGCACGTATGAGTGTGGCCTCAACAGGGATCTTGGATTTATGTCGCATTACATCCACCCCCCACCATCTGGCCTGGACTTGCAAAATCCCACCAACTGTTCTGACTTGAGACAATTCACACCTCTTTAACCTGTGATTATCCCTCTCCCTGGATCTGTAATGATTTGATTACCTGTAAATGCTCACGTTCCAAGCATTGTCCAGCATCTCTGACTTTGTCTATATAAATGTTTCTGGAACATACCTCTCCATTCACCTGAGGAAGGAGCTGCGCTCCGAAAGCTTGTGGTTGAAACAAACCTGTTGGACTTTAACCTGGTGTTGTAAGACTTCTTACTGTGCTCACCCCAGTCCAACGCCGGCATCTCCACATCCTGATAATAAGTGACAGTGTAACACACACCAGAAATGGATTATATTATGTTGTCAACAAACCATGTCTAACGCACTATTATATGAAAACAAAATGTAGTTATGGTTCTCCAGATACTGACTGTGGCCACTCTCACTATCTGAGACTGTCACAATGTCCGGGTGATTGACAGTGGCACCGGACCAATAGGATCAGGTGGGTCGGGAATGGAGGAGCGACCGGGAGCGGCTGGTCCTCCAACCAATCGGAGTGAAAGGGAGGCGGGGCCTGCTATGATTGAAGTGTGCGTAATGGCGACGGAGAGCGGCTGCTTTTTTACGTCAGTAGTAAGTAAGCTGTGGTGAACAATATGTAGAGAGCGAGAGATCGCGGGGAAGGGCGGAAACGCAGCGTAAGCACCTTGTGTGAGTCAGTAACCTTGGAAAAGAGTTAGCCGGACCCAGATTGTACCGAGCAAGACTGCAGCTCCTCATTTTCGGCTTGGATTAATGGCCTCCATCTTTAGTGGAAACAGTGTGCACCATGGCGCATGCGTGACCGCCATCTTTGTCGGGGGCAATGTTTCAATGAGTGGGAGGAGCTTGTTCCCCATTGTTCAGAATGGAGACAACTTGTCCATCAAATTGGATTAGTCTTTCAGTCCCAATGTCTGAATGATGGGGCGGTGGATCGATGGAAAGAAAGGGAAATACATCCTGCTCTCCTGATTCCAATATCTCATGGTCTCAAGATCTGTGGTTCTGTCCACCCATGGCAGAAACGCAAGACTCTGAGTAGATGTCATCCTCAAATTGAGGGACTGCTGATGACGATGAGGGGCAAAGTATAGCTGGGGGCAAAGTACAGCAGGGAGCATGATCGGTCATTCTGGATGAGGGAGCCAGAGAAGAAATGTTTGGCATTTCTATCCTAGACTGGCATTCATAGAATCCTGACAGTGCACAAGGAGGCCATTCGGCCCCTCAAGTCTGCACAATCTTCAGACTCAGGCAGTTTCTGAGGAGATGGACGGATTGAATGGTTAGGAAGTGGAATTTGTAGCAGTGAGTGAAGACAATAGCTTCAGTCTTCCCAAGAATAAAATGGGGGAACTTTCTAACCCAGAGATGGAGAGATGTTTCAGGGAATCAAAGGATTTGAGGAGGACGGGAAGTTGGAGATTAAACCAAGATCAGCCATGATCATCGTGAATGTTGACGCAGCTCAATGGGGTTTATAAGAACTAGGAGCAGGAGTAGGCCATCTGGCCCCTTGAGCCTGCTCCGCCATTCAATGAGATCATGGCTGATCTTTTGTGGACTCAGCTCCACTTTCCGGCCCGAACACCATAACTCTTAATCCCTTTTTTCTTCAAAAAACTATCTATCTTTACCTTAAAAACATTTAATGAAGGAGCCTCAACTGCTTCACTGGGCAAGGAATTCCATAGATTCACAACCCTTTGGGTGAAGAAGTTTCTCCGAAATTCAGTCCTAAATCTACTTCCCCTTATTTTGAGGCTATGCCCCCTAGTTCTGCTTTCACCCGCCAGTGGAAACAACCTGCCCGCATCTATACTATCTATTCCCTTCATAATTTTAAATGTTTCTATAAGATCCCCCCTCATCCTTCTAAATTTCAACGAGTACAGTCCCAGTCTACTCAACCTCTCCTCGTAATCCAACCCCTTCAGCTCTGGGATTAACCTCGGGAATCTCCTCTGCACACCCTCCAGTGCCAGTATGTCCTCTCTCAAGTAAGGAGACCAAAACTGAACACAATACTACAGGTGTGGCCTCACTAACACTTTATAGAATTGCAGCATAACCTCCCTAGTCTTAAACTCCATCCCTCTAGCAATGAAGGACAAAATTCCATTTGCCTTCTTAATCACCTGTAAACCAACTTTCTGTGACTCATGCACTAGCACACCCAGGTCTCTGCACAGCAGCATGCTTTAATATTTTATTGTTTAAATAATCCCGCTTGCTGTTATTCCTACCAAAATGGATAACCTCACATTTGTCAACATTGTATTCCATTTGCCAGACACTAGCCCATTCACTTAACCTATCCAAATCCCTCTGCAAACTTCCAGTATCCTCTGCACTTTTTGCTTTACCACTCATCTTAGTGTCATCTGCAAACTTGGACACATTGCCCTCGGTCCCCAACTCCAAATCATCTATGTAGATTGTGAACAATTGTGGGCCCAACACGGATCCCTGAGGGACACCACTAGCTACTGATTGCCAACCAGAGAAGCACCCATTAATCCCCACTCTTTGCTTTCTATTAATTAACCAATCCTCTATCCATGCTACTACTTTACCCTTAATGCCATGCATCTTTATCTTATGCAGCAGCCTTTTGTGTGGCACCTTGTCAAAAGCTTTCTGGAAATCCAGATATACCACACCCATTGGCTCCCCGTTATCTACTGCACTGGTAATGTCCTCAAAAAATTCCACTAAATTGGTTAGGCACGACCTGCCCTTCATGAACCCATGCTGCTTCTGCCCAATCGGACAATTTCTATCCAGATGCCTCGCTATTTCTTCCTGATGATAGGTTTACTCCTGCTCCTATTTCATATGTTCGTACAGAGGCCAGAATCCTGTGTAGGCCCAGACCGGATGGTAGGTTCCCTTCCCTGAGGACATTACTGAAACAGTTGTTTTTTCGTGGCAACCCAGCAATTTCCATGTTCACTTTTTTCCAGTGCCGGCCCCACAAATGACAAGATTCATTCAGCTCAGTTTCACAACCTGTGTTTTTTGGGTTCTCTCTCACTCCCTATTTTTCTGTTTTAAATCAATTTCACAGGATGTTAGAAGGGGCGGATTTGCAGTTGGAAAACAGACATCACATCAGGATCTGAATATCATCGGATTTTGAACATGCAAGAAAATAGCAATACTGGCAGTGCGGAGAAATGTGGGGACTGTGAGCAGGGATTCAGATCCCTGTCTGAGCTGGAAGCCCATCAGCCCAGTCACACTGGAGAGAGACTGTTCACCTGCCCAGAGTGTGGGAAGGGATTTACCTGGTCATTCAACCTGCTGAGACACCAGCGAGTTCATAGTGGGGAGACACCATTCACCTGCCCAGAGTGTGGGAAGGGATTCACTCGATCATCAGGGCTGCAACAACACCAGCGAGTTCACACTGGGGAGAGGCCATTCACCTGCTCCAAGTGTGGAAAGGAATTTACTGATTCTTCCACTCTGTTGAAACACCAGCAGGTTCACACGGACGAGAGACCTTTTAAATGTGTAGACTGTGAGAGGTGCTATAAAAGTTCCGTCAACCTAATGCGTCATCAGCGAGCTCACACTGATGAGAGACCGTTCAGGTGCTCAGACTGTGGAACTGGGTTCAGGCAGTCATCTGAACTCATTGTACACCAGCGAATTCACACTGGGGAGAGGCCGTTCACCTGCCCCGAATGTGGTAAGGGATTCACTCGATCATCAGGACTGCTACAACACCAGCGAGTTCACACCGGGGAGAGGCCATTCACCTGCTCCAAACGTGGAAAGGGATTCAGCGATTCATCCACCGTGCTGAAACACCAGCAGGTTCACACTGAAGCGCGACCATTTGAATGCACTGACTGTGAGAAGTGCTATAAAAGTCCTGTGGACCTGATGCGCCATCAGCTTGTTCACACTGATGAGAGACCATTCAGGTGCTCTCACTGTGGGACAGGGTTCAGGCAATCGTCTCAACTGACTGTACATCAGCGAATTTACACCAGGGAGAGGCCATTCATCTGCGCCCAGTGTGGGAAGGGATTCACTCAGTCATCCACTCTGCAAAGACACCAGCGAATTCACACTGGGGAGAGACCGTTCCCCTGCTTCGTGTGTGGGAAGAGATTCACTCGGATGTCCATCCTGACAAGTCACCAGCGTGTTTGCAAATAATTAGTGATTATATTTTACTGTTAATCACACCCAGGAATGAACCTTGTTCATAAATTTCTACTGATGTTTTATCAAGAAAATTTGTCAGAAGAATCTAAGAAATTGAACTATTTTCTATGTGTAATACATTTTTTGTAACTAGTGAAGTGTGAGAGTGGTCCTTACAGTGGGAGAAAGAGTAACTGTGTGAATTTAAACTGTGAGTTTGATGTGTTAATGAGCCCAGCTCGACTTCAAACCAGATATTTACCGAAAAAATTTAGTCAGGTTGGGTAGAGAACAGAAAGAGATGTGAATGGGTATTGCGATTCAAAAGATGCAAGGTGTGAAAGAAAGGTGTCATGAATGAAGTATGGATAAAGTAAATTCAATTTTTAAAATTATGAATGTTAAAGTAAAGAGATTATTTTAAGCAATTCTGGGAGAGATTAGTTCGAACGAAATTGGGTAAAATGATGGAGAGATCAAAGGGAAAGAACGTAGTTAAGGGGATAGTGAAACTTGTGAAGATACTGTTTAAATCTCAGCCCAGAAAGCTGTGTGAAGAAAGACAGTTAACTGCTGGTTAACCTCAGGAGCAAATTGGAGCAAAGGCACAGTTTGGGACAAGGTTTCTGCATTTTATAGATCTTAAAATCTAAAAGGCATTGCTGGACAGATTGGGGAAGGTTAGCTCTGAGGTAGTTAAATTAAGATTGTTTGGAACTGTTTCAAGTATTGGGATGTGTGAAGCCATTGCCTTATTTTAAGTGTACTTCTATTTCATTTTATTTATTTTCCGATTCCATCATGAACATTTACTTTGCTAAGAAACCATCACAAATAGTTGGGGACATCATTTCTGGAGTTCACAACCTCTCCTTCTCCTATACAAATTGCAAAGGCAAACTGTGGGGCCAAATGTCTCAAATTTCCTTTCTGGCTGTGCCCTTAACAGTAAATAAACTCCAGCTCAGTTAGAGGGGGTTATTATTCCAGGTAAAGGTCAAATAAATCAGCATTGCGTGAAACAATGTGCGTCAAGTATTTTAAAATATTTCTAACAAAAGTTCTTCCTTTTGAAATGTTCTTCGCCCTCTCCCCCCTTTCATCCATCCTCACCTCTGACAACAAGTGTGTGTTCATGGGGTTCCTTTGTCACTGAGATTGAGACAATCCGATCAGCTACCTCTGCTGCTTCCCTCCCTTCCACTAACCCACCAGGCCAAACTGTGTCTGAAGTTCCTCCTCGTCTGAGCCCTGAACTCGGATCTTTCTCCAGTTTCTCTCCTATCTTCTATCTCCCTCTGAGCTTATATTGTCCATCAGACCCTACTTCTGTTCCCTTGACTCCATTCTCACAAAACAATTGACCATCCAACTTCTCCGCTTTAGTTGATATGTTTCCAGTTCTACCACATTTGGTTCTGTCCCTCTCACTTTAATGCAACATCATCACCCATCCTAAATAGAACACTTGGCCCCACCATCTTTACAAATTTCCAAGACATCTCCAATCTCCCTTTCCTCTCCAAAGTCCTTGTACTCGGTGTTCTATCCCTGGCCCCTCCCTGACCCCACTAGGTGACATCATCCAAAAGCACCGTGTTAGATTTTACATGTTCACTGACAACACCCAGCTCTACCTCACCCCAATCCCCATCCCTCTCCATTCCTCCACTGTCACTAAATTATCAAACTGCTTATCCCACACCCAGTAATGGATGAGCAGAAACTTCCTCCAATTAAAATTTGGGAAGACCAAAGTCATTATCTTCAGTCACCGCTACAAATTCCCTTTCCTTTTTAAAAAATAAACTTAGAGTACCCAATTATTTTTTTTCCAATTATGGGGCAATTTAACGTGGCCAATCCACCTAACTGGAGGATAGCAAATGTGGTCCCTTTGTTCAAGAAGGGGAGTAGAGATAACCCTGGTAACTATAGGCCGGTGAGCCTAACGTCTGTGGTGGGTAAAGTCTTGGAGAGGATTATAAAAGATACGATTTATAATCATCTAGATAGGAATAATATGATTAGGGATAGTCAGCATGGTTTTGTGAAGGGTAGGTCATGCCTCACAAACCTTATCGAGTTCTTTGAGAAGGTGACTGAACAGGTAGACGAGGGTAGAGCAGTTGATGTGGTGTATATGGATTTCAGTAAAGCGTTTGATAAGGTTCCCCACGGTCGGCTATTGCAGAAAATACGGAGGCTGGGGATTGAGGGTGATTTAGAGATGTGGATCAGAAATTGGCTAGTTGAAAGAAGACAGAGAGTGGTAGTTGATGGGAAATGTTCAGAATGGAGTTCAGTTACGAGTGGCGTACCACAAGGATCTGTTCTGGGGCCGTTGCTGTTTGTCATTTTTATAAATGACCTAGAGGAGGGCGCAGAAGGATGGGTGAGTAAATTTGCAGACGACACTAAAGTCGGTGGAGTTGTAGACAGTGCGGAAGGATGTTGCAGGTTACAGAGGGACATAGATAAGCTGCAGAGCTGGGCTGAGAGGTGGCAAATGGAGTTTAATGTGGAGAAGTGTGAGGTGATTCACTTTGGAAAGAATAACAGAAATGCGGAATATTTGGCTAATGGTAAAATTCTTGGTAGTGTGGATGAGCAGAGGGATCTCGGTGTCCATGTACATAGATCCCTGAAAGTTGCCACCCAGGTTGATAGGGTTGTGAAGAAGGCCTATGGTGTGTTGGCCTTTATTGGTAGAGGGATTGAGTTCCGGAGCCATGAGGTCATGTTGCAGTTGTACAAAACTCTAGTACGGCCGCATTTGGAGTATTGCGTACAGTTCTGGTCGCCTCATTATAGGAAGGACGTGGAAGCTTTGGAACGGGTGCAGAGGAGATTTACCAGGATGTTGCCTGGTATGGAGGGAAAATCTTACGAGGAAAGGCTGATGGACTTGAGGTTGTTTTCGTTAGAGAGAAGAAGGTTAAGAGGTGACTTAATAGAGGCATACAAAATGATCAGAGGGTTAGATAGGGTGGACAGCGAGAGCCTTCTCCCGCGGATGGAGGTGGCTAGCACGAGGGGACATAGCCTTAAATTGAGGGGTAATAGATATAGGACAGAGGTCAGAGGTGGGTTTTTTACGCAAAGAGTGGTGAGGCCGTGGAATGCCCTACCTGCAACAGTAGTGAACACGCCAACATTGAGGGCATTTAAAAATTTATTGGATAAGCATATGGATGATAAGGGCATAGTGTAGGTTAGATGGCCTTTAGATTTTTTCCATGTCGGTGCAACATCGAGGGCCGAAGGGCCTGTACTGCGCTGTATCGTTCTATGTTCTATGTTCTATCTTTGGGTTGTGGGGATGAAACCCAAGCAGACATGGGGACAATGTACAAACTCCACACAGACAGTGACCCAGGACCAGGATGCAAATTCCCTTTCCTAACTCCCGAGTCCATCCCTCTCCCTGGGAACTGTCTGAGGCTGAACCACACACTGCACAATCTCCATGTCAGATTTGACCCCTAGATGAGTTTCTGACCACATTTCCACACCATCACTAATACCAGATATTTCAATCTCCATAATGTCACCTGTCTCCACCCCCCCCCCCCCCCCCCAGCACATCTGCTGCTGAAACCCCATCCATGCCCCTTTTACCTTTAGACTTGATGACTCCTCTAATAATAATCTTTATTATTGTCACAGTAGGCTTACATTAACACTGCAATGAGGTTGTTGTGAAAACCCCCTAGTTGCCACACTCCAGCAGCTGTTCGGGTACACAGGGGGAGAATTCAGAATGTCCAATTCACCCAACGAGCATGTCTTTCAGGACTTGTGGGAGGAAAGCGGAGCACTGTTCTAGATTCTCCTTGGCTGTGACTTTGCACGCCGGTGTGGGAACTTGATCCAGCCCAATACTTTTCATTGTACCTCAATGAAAATTAATTTATGTTCCCCTTCGTTCTGGTTTATAATTGAGGGCCTGCACACTTGGGTTTCTGTATAATTTTCATCCCATCCATCCAATCTTCACATCATAGCAAACAAAAATCACTATTCACTAATTGGGATGATGAATGGCGTGTTTATTACCCGGCATTCCCCGCGGTGGTGAATCTCCCCGATCGACACCGCAGGACAGCAGTGCGCAGGCGCATTACCTGGGAGTAGTTAGAGCATGCGCAGTGTATGATGGCGCCTGGGAAAGAGACGCTTGTTTGTCTCCTGGGCAGCGGGTAAGGATGTGGAAATCCGAACGAAGCGATAGAGCCAGCTCTGGAGGGAGAGAATTTTTAAACACCGCGTGAAGGTCCTAAACCAGGAATACGTACCTGTAGGTCCTGCATTTCCAGTTTCGGGTCTTTTTCCCGATAACAGGCCCAGTTAACGGCCGCCATCTTGATTCTGATGCAGCAATGCGCATGTGCGGTGACGTCATTAACGGACGGGGCTTCATAGTCTATTCCAGGCCAGGTTTTAGTTCCCAAGGGCATAACATTCTAGGCTGCAGTGTCCCTCAGCTTGATTCATTTATTTGTATGGTCTCTTTCCTAATGTTCCCAACTAAAGGGCTGGTTTCCTCAGGAGATGGCTGACATTTCAGGGACAGTAAATTCATATTGGGCAGAGATATATCTAATGTAGCGGAACGGTCGCTCAGTGGTTAGCACTGTTACTTCACATCACCAGGGACCTGGGTTTGATTCCCACATGGGTAACTGTCTGTGCGGAGTCTGCACGTTCTCCCCGTGTCTGCATGGTTTCCTCCCGGTGCTCCGGTTTCCGCCCACAAGTCCCGAAACACGTGCTGTTAGGTAATCTGGACATTCAGAATTCTCCCTGTGTACCCAAACAGGCGCCGGAATGTGGCGACTAGTGGCTTTTCACAGTAACTTCATTGCAGTGTTAATGTGAGCCTACTTGTGACAATAAAAAAGAATATGATGTTCTGAAGGTTAGTCTTTGAATTTCTCTACCACAGGGAGCAGCGAACTCTGGGGGTCATTGATTATATTCAAACACGGGTTTGACAGATATTTGATGGACAATGGAGTTAGGGGTTATGGGGTTCAGGCAGGAAAATAGAGAGAAAGCTGAGATGAGGAGGGATTTCTTCACTCAAGGATGTGGTGAAGCTTTGGAATTCTCTATCCCAGAAGAATGTGGAGCCTGAGTCATCAAGTATGTTCAAGACAAATATTGATAGGTTTCTAGATATTGAAGATATCGAGGGATATGGGGATCGTGTGGGAAAATGGTGCTGAGGTAGATCGGCCAAGGATCTCATTGAATGGTTGAGCAGATTCGGTGGGCCGAATGGCCTACTCTTGCACCGATTATAATCTCTGTGTCCTGGTCAGGAAGCAGTGAGCTGAGCTTGGATCTGTCAATCAACATGAATCAGCACCTTCAGGGGAATTGGGAGGGTGAATATTAGATACAGCAGAGTGAGAATGGAGGGAGATTCTGCGCGATGGAGATTTACACCGAGAGGAAATAATGTTCCATAGGAACTAGAATTGTCTGTTCTGAATTTTTATCCTGTACTAACAATGATGACTTTTGTTAATTGTTTTTAAAGGATATTGGAAGAGGAGGAATTATAGACAGAATCTCACACATCACGTCTCGATGTGACAAACTCACTTGATTCCTTCTGATCTGAATATCATCGGGCTCTGAATATCATCGGCGAGAAGGAGATTTTAAACGTGAGTGTAACTGGAAAAGCACCGAGACCCACACAACACACACCCGAGTGAGAGTGTTCCAGTGAACTGACTGTGGAAAGAGCTTCAACCAGATATACACCCTGAAAAAGCATCACAACATTCACAGTGAGAGACAGTGAACATGTTCTGTGTGTAGACAAGGCTTCCACTGATTGTTCAATCTGGAGAGACATGAGGAAACCCAAAACATGGAGAAACCGTGAAAATGTGGGGACTGTGGGAAGGGATTCAGAGTCCCGTCTAAGCTGGAGATTCATCAACGCATTCACACTGAGGAGAGGCCGTTTACCTGCTCGAAGTGTGGGAAAGGATTCACTCAGTTATGTAACCTTCACAATCAGCCGCTCTTGTTGGGTCTTCCAGCCCTGCCCCCTTTTCCTATTGGTCCGAACCCGCCGTCAATCAGTCCCTGGGCATTGTG
>NW_024055482.1:310853-319299 GCF_902713615.1 Scyliorhinus canicula
GCTTCTCCACCCTGTGCCTCAGTGTGGCAGGGTGGAGGTCAGCTTCTCCACCCTGTGCCTCAGTGTGACGACATGGAGGTCAGCGTCTCCACCCTGTGCCTCGGTGTGGCGAGGTGGAGGTCAGCTTCTCCACCCTGTGCCTCGGGATGGAGGTCAGCTTCTCCACCCTGTGCCTCAGTGTGACGGGGTGGAGGTCAGCTTCTCCACCCTGTGCCTCAGTGTGGCTGAATGGAGGTCAGCTTCTCCACCCTGTGCCTCGGTGTGGCTGGGTGGGTGTCAGCTTCTCCACCTTGTGCCTCGGTGTGGCTGGGTGGAGGTCAGCTTCTCCACCCTGTGCCTCGGTGTGAAGGGGTCGAGGTCAGCCTCTCCACCCTGTGCCTCAGAATGGCGGGGTCGAGGTCAGCTTCTCCACCCTGTGCCTCAGTGTGGCTGGGTGGAGGTCAGCTTCTCCACCCTGTGCCTCGGTGTGGCTGGGTGGAGGTCAGCTTCTCCGCCCTGTGCCTCAGTGTGACGGGGTGGAGGTCAGCTTCTCCACCCTGTGCCTCGGTGTGATGGGGTGGAGGTCAGCGTCTCCACCCCGTGCCTCGGAGTGGCTGGGTGGAGGTCAGCTTCCCCACCCTGACCCTCGGTGTGGTGAGGTGGAGGTCAGCTTCTCCACCCTGTGCCTCAGTGTGACGGGATGGAGGTCAGCTTTTCCACCCTGTGCCTCGGTGTGATGGGGTGGAGGTCAGCTTCTCCACCCTGTGCCTCGGTGTGACGGGATGGAGGTCAGCGTCTCCACCCTGTGCCTCGGAGTGATGGGGTGGAGGCCAGCTTCTCCACCCTGTGCCTCAGTGAGACGGGGTGGAGGTCAGCTTCTCCACCCTGTGCCTCGGTGTGATGGGGTGGTCAGCTTCTCCACCCTGTGCCTCGGTGTGGCGGGGTGGAGGTCAGCTTCTCCACCCTGTTCCTCAGTGTGACGGGGTGGAGGTCAGCTTCTCCACCCTGTGCCTCGGTGTGATGGGGTGGAGGTCAACTTCTCCACCCTGTGCCTCGGTGTGGCGGGGTGGAGGTCAGCTTCTCCACCCTGTGCCTCAGTGTGACGGGATGGAGGTCAGCTTTTCCACCCTGTGCCTCGGTGTGATGGGGTGGAGGTCAGCTTCTCCACCCTGTGCCTCAGTGTGGCTGAGTGGAGGTCAGCTTCTCAACCCTGTGCCTCGGGATGGAGGTCAGCTTCTCCACCCTGTGCCTCAGTGTGGCTGAATGGAGGTCAGCTTCTCCACCCTGTGCCTCGGTGTGGCTGAGTGGAGGTCAGCATCTCCACCCTGTGCCTCGGTGTGATGGGGTGGAGGTCAGCTTCTCCACCCTGTGCCTCAGTGTGGCTGAATGGAGGTCAGCTTCTCCACCCTGTGCCTCGGTGTGGCTGAATGGAGGTCAGCGTCTCCACCCTGTGCCTCGGTGTGGCGGGATGGAGGTCAGCTTCTCCACCCTGTGCCTCGGTGTGATGGGGTGGAGGTCAGCTTCTCCACCCTGTGCCTCGGTGTGATGGGGTGGAGGTCAGCTTCTCCACCCTGTGCCTCGGTGTGATGGGGTGGAGGTCAGCTTCTCCACCCTGTGCCTCGGTGTGGCGGGGTGGAGGTCAGCTTCTCCACCCTGTGCCTCGGTGTGGCTGAATGGAGGTCAGCTTCTCCACCCTGTGCCTCAGTGTGACGGGATGGAGGTCAGCTTCTCCACCCTGTGCCTCGGTGTGATGGGGTGGAGGTCAGCTTCTCCACCCTGTGCCTCGGTGTGACGGGATGGAGGTCAGCGTCTCCACCCTGTGCCTCGGTGTGATGGGGTGGAGGTCAGCTTCTCCACCCTGTGCCTCGGAGTGGCTGGGTGGGTGTCAGCTTCTCCACCCTGTGCCTCGGTGTGGCTGAGTGGAGGTCAGCTTCTCCACCCTGTGCCTCGGGATGGAGGTCAGCTTCTCCGCCCTGTGCCTCGGTGTGGCTGGGTGGGGGTCAGCTTCTCCACCCTGTGCCCCGGTGTGGCGGGGTGGAGGTCAGCTTCTCCACCCTGTGCCCCGGTGTCGCGGGGTGGGGGTCAGCTTCTCCACCCTGTGCCTCAGTGTGGCTGGATCGAGGTCAGCTTCTCCACCCTGTGGCTGGGTGGGTGTCAGCTTCTCCACCTTGTGCCTCGGTGTGGCTGGGTGGAGGTCAGCTTCTCCACCCTGTGCCTCGGTGTGATGGGGTGGAGGTTAGCGTCTCCACCCTGTGCCTCAGTGTGACGGGGTGGAGGTCAGCTTCTCCACCCTGTGCCTCAGTGTGGCTGGATCGAGGTCAGCTTCTCCACCCTGTGCCTCAGTGTGGCAGGGTGGAGGTCAGCTTCTCCACCCTGTGCCTCAGTGTGACGACATGGAGGTCAGCGTCTCCACCCTGTGCCTCGGTGTGGCGAGGTGGAGGTCAGCTTCTCCACCCTGTGCCTCGGGATGGAGGTCAGCTTCTCCACCCTGTGCCTCAGTGTGACGGGGTGGAGGTCAGCTTCTCCACCCTGTGCCTCAGTGTGGCTGAATGGAGGTCAGCTTCTCCACCCTGTGCCTCGGTGTGGCTGGGTGGGTGTCAGCTTCTCCACCTTGTGCCTCGGTGTGGCTGGGTGGAGGTCAGCTTCTCCACCCTGTGCCTCGGTGTGAAGGGGTCGAGGTCAGCCTCTCCACCCTGTGCCTCAGAATGGCGGGGTCGAGGTCAGCTTCTCCACCCTGTGCCTCAGTGTGGCTGGGTGGAGGTCAGCTTCTCCACCCTGTGCCTCGGTGTGGCTGGGTGGAGGTCAGCTTCTCCGCCCTGTGCCTCAGTGTGACGGGGTGGAGGTCAGCTTCTCCACCCTGTGCCTCGGTGTGATGGGGTGGAGGTCAGCGTCTCCACCCCGTGCCTCGGAGTGGCTGGGTGGAGGTCAGCTTCCCCACCCTGACCCTCGGTGTGGTGAGGTGGAGGTCAGCTTCTCCACCCTGTGCCTCAGAATTGCGGGATCGAGGTCAGCTTCTCCACCCTGTGCCTCGGTGTGGCTGGGTGGAGGTCAGCTTCTCCACCCTGTGCCTCGGTGTGGCTGGGTGGAGGTCAGCTTCTCCACCCTGTGCCTTGGTGCGGCTGGATGGAGGTCAGCTTCTCCACCCTGTCCCTGTGCCTCGGTGTGGCGGGATGGAGGTCAGCGTCTCCACCCTGTGCCTCGGTGTGGCTGAGTGGAGGTCAGCTTCTCCACCCTGTGCCTCGGGATGGAGGTCAGCTTCTCCGCCCTGTGCCTCGGTGTGGCTGGGTGGGGGTCAGCTTCTCCACCCTGTGCCCCGGTGTGGCGGGGTGGAGGTCAGCTTCTCCACCCTGTGCCCCGGTGTCGCGGGGTGGGGGTCAGCTTCTCCACCCTGTGCCTCAGTGTGGCTGGATCGAGGTCAGCTTCTCCACCCTGTGGCTGGGTGGGTGTCAGCTTCTCCACCTTGTGCCTCGGTGTGGCTGGGTGGAGGTCAGCTTCTCCACCCTGTGCCTCGGTGTGATGGGGTGGAGGTTAGCGTCTCCACCCTGTGCCTCAGTGTGACGGGGTGGAGGTCAGCTTCTCCACCCTGTGCCTCAGTGTGGCTGGATCGAGGTCAGCTTCTCCACCCTGTGCCTCAGTGTGGCAGGGTGGAGGTCAGCTTCTCCACCCTGTGCCTCAGTGTGACGACATGGAGGTCAGCGTCTCCACCCTGTGCCTCGGTGTGGCGAGGTGGAGGTCAGCTTCTCCACCCTGTGCCTCGGGATGGAGGTCAGCTTCTCCACCCTGTGCCTCAGTGTGACGGGGTGGAGGTCAGCTTCTCCACCCTGTGCCTCAGTGTGGCTGAATGGAGGTCAGCTTCTCCACCCTGTGCCTCGGTGTGGCTGGGTGGGTGTCAGCTTCTCCACCTTGTGCCTCGGTGTGGCTGGGTGGAGGTCAGCTTCTCCACCCTGTGCCTCGGTGTGAAGGGGTCGAGGTCAGCCTCTCCACCCTGTGCCTCAGAATGGCGGGGTCGAGGTCAGCTTCTCCACCCTGTGCCTCAGTGTGGCTGGGTGGAGGTCAGCTTCTCCACCCTGTGCCTCGGTGTGGCTGGGTGGAGGTCAGCTTCTCCGCCCTGTGCCTCAGTGTGACGGGGTGGAGGTCAGCTTCTCCACCCTGTGCCTCGGTGTGATGGGGTGGAGGTCAGCGTCTCCACCCCGTGCCTCGGAGTGGCTGGGTGGAGGTCAGCTTCCCCACCCTGACCCTCGGTGTGGTGAGGTGGAGGTCAGCTTCTCCACCCTGTGCCTCAGAATTGCGGGATCGAGGTCAGCTTCTCCACCCTGTGCCTCGGTGTGGCTGGGTGGAGGTCAGCTTCTCCACCCTGTGCCTCGGTGTGGCTGGGTGGAGGTCAGCTTCTCCACCCTGTGCCTTGGTGCGGCTGGATGGAGGTCAGCTTCTCCACCCTGTCCCTGTGCCTCGGTGTGGCGGGATGGAGGTCAGCGTCTCCACCCTGTGCCTCGGTGTGGCTGAGTGGAGGTCAGCGTCTCCACCCTGTGCCTCAGTGTGGCTGGATGGAGGTCAGCTTCTCCACCCTGTGCCTCGGTGTGGCTGGGTGGGGGTCAGCTTCTCCACCCTGTGCCTCAGTGTGACGGGGCGGAGGTCAGCTTCTCCACCCTGTGCCTCGGTGTGGCTGGATGGAGGTCAGCTTCTCCACCCTATGCCTCAGTGTGACGGGGTGGAGGTCAGCTTCTCCACCCTGTGCCTCAGTGTGACGGGGTGGAGGTCAGCTTCTCCACCCTGTCCCTGTGCCTCGGTGTGGCTGGGTGGGGGTCAGCTTCTCCATCCTGTGCCTCGGTGTGGCTGGATGGAGGTCAGCTTCTCCACCCTGTGCCTCGGTGTGGCTGGATGGAGGTCAGCTTCCCCACCCTGTGCCTCGGTGTGGCTGGCGGGGGACCTGCTGGGGCTTCTGACCCTGGAAAAGGTGAAGTTTGCTCTGAAGGGGGTGACTGGTGGGTTCTACAATTGTTGGGGTTTGTTTATCATGCATTTTTGGGAATCAGTTACTGTCGACTGTTGCGGGGTGGGGGTTTGTGGGGTTGGTTTGTCTTGTAAAACTGTTAAAAATACTTTTTTTTAAAAATCACCACAGGAAATATAGAGAAATCTAGAATTCTGACCAGATTCTGTGAACATAAAAAACACTGAGATTGCTGGAAGGTGTGAAGCGAGGATATTAAGGGTAAGCGAATCAAGGGAGCTGGATGGATTTAACAGAGTCAGGCATTTTCAGGCTGGAGCTTAATGTCTGAGGTTGGACTGATTCTGGTTTAGATTTGAAGGTTGTGTAGGTTTCCTGTCCTGTCGATTATCTTCACATCCTTGGGTAATTTTCTACAGGTGGGATACAGAGAGGAAAATGGGGAAGAGGGTTGGTGCAGTAACACAGCCTTGTCTGATCCCAGTCTTCACCGAGATAGGGTCTGGGCTGTTTCCATTGATGAGGATCATGGTTTGTGTGTCATTGTGGTGCAGATGGAGGATGGTGGCCAAGTTCTGAGGACAGCCAAATTTGAGGAACATACTGAATAAAACATCACTTTTAGCAGTGTCAAAAAAAGACGAAGAACTGCAATTGGTGCTGTTCCTTGTATTTTTCTTTGGTTTGTCACGCAGTATAGATCATGTCTTTGGTTCCTTGCGAAGGGAGAAGACCAAACTGATAACTTGTTTCAGAGTCTGTTTTCCAGAGGGATGAAAACTTCCGACCATCTCACCAGAATGAGACACCGATTCAGGTGCTGATGGACATTCTGGTGCATCCTCAGCCACCGATAGTAATTACATAAAATATTATGGACTCAAAAAGAGTAAAATGGCCTGCTTCGATCTATCAACAATACTGGTTCTTTTCTCAGCCATTAAAAGGTGACCAAAGTCAAATTTAAACCAACCTTGTGCTAGAAACTCTCATCAAGTAGGAAGACTGAGTCCTGACTTGCTATGAGGGAAAGTCTTTGCTGTGGTGTACGGCATCTTTGATCATAGTCACATCAGGGTCAGTGTCCTGACATGTTGTTAACTGGGGTTTAGCTGGAGTCTGTCATACCGATGCCATTGATTTTGTTTTGGGTGGGGTGCCAATCTTGTGTTTTGGGTGGATCCCATTGAATCTCCTCCAGAACAGCTTTCCTGGTGAGTCAATTTGCCAGGTTTTTACCTTCTTCACTAAATCCTGCTGATGTCCCTTCACCTTACCAATAGAAGTTTGCCCTGGACACTTACCAGCATTATCCAAAATCATTTATAGATTGGAGTGGTGGGCGAGTGATTTCCTTTCTGCTGTGGAGAAGCTGTGTTTCTTTCTCCCAGAGAGGTAGGTTTTCACTATGGAAGCTAGAACCAAAGCAGCTTTCGGAATACATAATAATTCTGTCAGTAACTGTTTGAGGGGCTGTAATCACTACAATATCAAATTTCATAGAATCATTGAATTAGCAGTGCAGAAGAAGGCCGTTTGGCCCCTCATGTCTGCACCGGCTCTTGGAAAGGGCACACTACCCAAGCCCTCACCTCCACCCTCCCGTAACCCAGTAGCCTCACCCAACCTTTTGCACACTAAGGGCAATTTAGCATAGCCAAGCCACCTAACCTGCACATCTTTGGACTGTGGGAGGAACCTGGAGCACCCGGACGAAACCCATGCAGACACGGGGAGAACGTGCAGACTCCGCACAGACAGTGACCCAAGCCGGGAATCGAACCTGGGATCCTGCTGCTGTGAAACAACTATGCTAACCACTATGCTACCGTGCTGCCCTGTTGTAGGACAACTGTCATTGTGTGTATTTCCTAAGGATACTTCAACTGTTATGGGGAAATCAAGCACACAGCTCCAGTCTGGTACAGACCTTGTTAACAAAACCGAGACCTAATCACCTAAAGCCCAGCCCAGTCCAACAATGGTTTGGCTTTAACAGGTCCATTGGATATGGCTTCTGACAAGTACATGGGAGTTTTTCATGCTGAAACATCCCAGTCAAGTGATAATTCTGAAGATTCAGGATATCAATATCTTTCCTTTGTAATTCCACAATTCACCCACGCTGAACACACCGGAATCCTTCCTTGGCCCTTTGTTACTAAAGTCACTGCCGTAGGTGGGGTCTGTAGAAATATTCAATTAAACTCTATCAGGTTCGGACACTGCTAGCCGATATGATGAGCCAAATGGTTCCCCTCTGTGCATTATCATTCAAAAAACAATGAATATTCAGTATCATGGACAGAGAGAGAAATTAGTGACTTTGCAATTGAACCCAGGCAGAGTTAGCATCGTCAGGGTAGAGAGAGAAGAAACAGCTGAGAAGCTTTAAAACCTCTACATGGGCACACAGGAAAACCCTGACAAACGTAACATAGATCATCAATTCAGAATCATTTCTAGTTTTTTAAAATTAGTTTAGGTCAAAAGACAAAATTGTTATTTTGTATTAGTTGTTTGAGGTTTCAATGGTGCAGGGATTACCCAGCATCCACTGCGGCTGTGAATGTGCCCTACTCACTCCACAGGAGCGCAGGCGCAGTGTTGTATCTGGAGCATGCGCACTGTCATCCTGCTCGAAGCTCTGCGAGTGCTGAAGGGGCTGTTTCCGCGGGTGAGCGGCGGTGGGACGGAGGGAGGAATGGAGCCGGGAACCGGGGGGAGGGGAGGGAGCGGAGGCTTCATAAACACCCGGGAAAGGCCCCCGGCAGGAAGAGACCCTGCAGGCCCTGCCTTTGCAGCTGCGAGGCTTTTATCCAAATCAGGCCCAGTTCCATCGCCGCCATCCTCGTTCAGCGGGGAGCAGAGCGCATGAGCGGCCATCTTGATGCCGTCACGGAAAGTAGGAGGAGCTTCAGGGTTCTGGTGACCAGGAGAGAAAATGTTTGACTCATTGATTGAATGGTCCGGGAGAACGGGCGCCCTCTAGAGGGTGAGGGCGGGGGGAGGTGAATTGCTGCAAAGCGCATGTGCGCCCATCCCAATAACAGAAGAATAAGATTATCAGATTTATTAGCAGTAAGAGGCCATTCGGACAATCGTGACTCATTTGATCATTCTCTTAACTCCATTTTCCTTCAGACAATGAACCTCCCTCACCTTTTACTCCCCTGCCGGTAAAAATGGTGTATAATGCAGCCTTGAATAAATTCAATGGCCACGCCTACACTGCTCACTGGGTAGAGAATTCCACCGGCTACTGGCCCTCTGAGAGAAGCAATTTCTCCTCATCTGTCTTAGACACTGATTTTTAAACTTTCCTTGCAGTGGAAGATTCCCTGTTGAGGAGAAACATCTTTTCAGCACCTGTCAAGCACCCTGAGAATACTTTCTGCTGCTGTAAGATTACCTCTCATTTATCTAAAATACAATCAATATATGCGCACCCTGTCCTAGTTTTCCTCATAAAACAAACCCCTTCATGCCAGGAATCAGTTTAGTGAACCTTGTCTG
>NW_024055483.1:0-731 GCF_902713615.1 Scyliorhinus canicula
ACATTGACACCAGCTCGCACTGTGAGCACACACCTGACCATCACCTTAAATACTTTTCATACATCACACTGCCCTCTGGCGGTGTGAACTGGTAAGTACACGGTGCAATTATTCACTTCAAATGCCAACAAGTTGCAGTTCACGATATAGTAACGAATGAGGACAGGTATTCCCCCTTCCTCCTTTAGCTATTTTATTGCGGGAGAGACTAATCTCACCTTCATGTCTGCTGTCCACCGATTGCGGTGCCTTTTGCTCACTCACTCTTCCTGCAAATCTGACCAGTCGGTTTGACAAGACGAAGATCCTGATGAAGGTCCTTATATCATTTTCCAATTTGAACCCGTCAAATGCGAACTCGTCTCTCTATCGGACATTTGTAACATCCCAACAGTAACAGCAGCAGTGAAAACACATGATAATAAATAACTTTTTTAAAAATTCAAGTTTCATATCAGTGTTAAAATAATGTTTCTGTTTCCGCATTGGCTCCCTCCATCACATTTTCTTCACTAAAGATACTCACCCCTCCCACTGCCCTCGGTGGCAGCTACAATCACTACAATGTGCGCTTAAAAATACCTGTCCAGTTTCTGGAACATAAGGCCATAAGACATAGGGGCAGAATGAGGCCATTTGGCCCATCACGTTTGCTCCTCCGGTCAAACACAGCTGATGTACTTCTCATACCCAATCTCCTGCCTTCTCCGCATATCCCTGGTTCGCTTATT
>NW_024055483.1:831-16309 GCF_902713615.1 Scyliorhinus canicula
AATATCCCAGCTATCTAGCCTCTCCTCAGAGCTGAAACATTCCTGCCCAGATAACCTCCTGATTAATCTCTTCTGCACCCTCTCTGCTATAATCACATCCTTTCCGTAAGGTGGCGAGCAGATGTGCACAAAATACTCCAGCTGAGGACTAACCAGCATTTTATACGGCTTCATAATTACCTCCCTGCTCTTATATTCCATGTCTCAGCTAACAAAGGCAAGTATCCTGTATGTCTTCTTCACCACCTTATCTACTTGCCCAGTTGCCTGCGGGGATCTGTGGGCATGAACACCACGGTCCTGTACTTCTTGGTGTGCTGCCATTCATTGTGTGTTTTCTTGCAAAGTTCGTCCTCCCAAAATGCATCAGTGTTAAATTCCGTTTGTCACTGTTCTGCCCATCTGGCCCTTCCGTCAATATCATCCTGCAATCTATACCATTCCTCCTCGCTATTTAGCACACCGACGATTTTCATGCTGTGTGCGAACGACGGTTGGGTATAGCTCAGGAGATTGGAAAGCCAGAAGGGTCTGGATTCCTGTTCCAGCTCTGGAGTGGTTGCGGCCTGCCTCCCAGTGACGTTGCAATGGGTTGGACCTGCCTTCCGACAGATAGAGCCAGAGAAAGAAGTAACGAGAAGAATCCAGATTTGGATAGTCAGTTCTCATTCCTGACATCGATGTTTTCACATACAAATCAATGACCTTCAATCCATTCAGAAACCCCCATTGTGAACCGGGTTGGACAGAATCCTCCAGCAGATGGCGCAAAGTCCAGGCATGATAGTTAGAAAGTCACATGAGACCAAAGCCAGACGTATATTCAGTGATGTCACAATGGGCCTGGCTCCCTTGCTGTGTCTGGGTGGGACATTGAGCTGAACAGAGCCCGAGTTCCCTTGCTTCTCTCAATCTCTAACTCATTCCATTCCCAATCACTGAGAGATTCAGTCAGACATGTTTCTAATAATACTGGCGGGGCTCTTGCATATTAAGTACTGGATTATGCACCATGGGACCCGTGCCCTCTGGTTGTGACTTCTAAAGAAATAAAATGAATTTAAATGGATTCTGACCCTTCTTTTCTGATATGAAAGAGTAAACGCAAATCACGAACAGGCCTCACTCATTGCAGCATATCCATGGAAGTGTTACTAAAATGCCTGCTCTCGGATAACTGCACAGGCTACACACTTTCAGAATGACCCGGCAGGTTTTTGTACGGCGCTGAATGGTTTTCAGTTCACTGTGCCTCACTGCACAGAGATAGGTGGCGGTGTCTGTCACTCGAACGTCACTAACATTCAGAGAGCTGTGTTTCTCTGCTGAACTGAACCGAGCTGTGATCCTGCCCTGATCGCTGGTGCCGATCGCCAGGTGCTGCATGGTTCCATCCGGGTATTGAATGTACCATTGGAGGATCTGTCCTGCTACTGTGGTGGAACAGGCCAAGGATGCAACATCTCCCTCGGTAACAACGATTGACTCTGGAGACTGTGATACCTCTTCACTGCCAGCAGCATCTGAGATGTAAAATAACATGAATAATTTAATATCACACATACCGCGAGAATATGATATAGCACAATCAACTACAACATGACATAACAATATATACAATAAAGGAAACTGTACGTCCCTATAACATGACATGTCTGATGTGTGACATATTCCTGCCAGATATAGTGATTACACTCACACGGAGAGAAGAGTAAGAAATTCAGGGAGATAATCACTAAAGTAAAGCTCAGCTTCATGTTGGATCCTATCGATCTGTGTTCAGTAGCTCTCGGTAGTGTTCAGGACCAGAGACAATACCGCGGAGGCAGCGCTGTTGTCCATCAAACTGAGTCTAACACCAACTGCACCGTGCCCGCCCGAGCCGGGTCTCAGGGGCTTGTGATCACAAAGTGAAGCTGTGAAGGAGATTCAGCATTGGTGGGTGTGGGTAGGAGAATGCGCATGCGCAGAGCACCGCCTATGTGGAGTCAGACTGAGGACATGTGTGATGTTTCCGTGTAGTTTTAGTGACGTAAGTCTGTAAACCGAGTGACGTTAGTGGGACTGGTTGAAAGGTAAGAAACATTTTTTCCCGGAGCTGATCTGAACATCCAGCCCTGAGATTCAGAGAATTAACAGCTGATCAGGAATAGCAATGCTGGGTTACCCTGAAGACTGCTTTGATAACGGATCTGTCGGTCTGATCGGATTCTGAAGTTTATTCTTACTGCCGCTGCTGGTAACAGGTGGGTTAGTTTCATTCGAGATCAATGTGGTCCCCTCCCCCGCCCCGGTGTGGGTTTGTGTGGCTGACATCGCCGCTGCTCGATGGCTCCACATCATGTCTGCATCTGCCCGAGATTCTGTCGAACTCCAACAGACAGGAGCTCTAAGACACAGTACAAAGTACGGGAGTGGGACTGTTGTCCACCATGAACTCAGTCTGTGAATCCTGCTCCTGAGTAACTATTCAGAGCCACTTTCTCCACCCAGAGATACAGAGAGAAGTTTGGCTGCCTGAGCGGTGCTGTTGCTGTATGTTTTTTGCCTCGCTGCTTGTCTGCTGACATGAGTAACACAGCACAAGTGAAAGACTGAAACTTTCTCCTGAACACCACACGGACTGCAGCGGTTCAAGAAGGCAGCATCAAAGGTTAAACTAAAAACAGCAACTTCTTCTTCTGTCTTAACATCAGACGGCAGTAGCCGAGAAACAGAATTCTCATCACTCAGATCAGAAATACACGCTGAAACAGGAAATAATCATATGTTTAAAATTCCGATTGAAACCATGATTTCAAATGCGATGAAATGTGTTTGTTCCACAATTACTTTCCGAAATGCCCCGCCCGCACCAACCCCATACAACCCAGATACTGGGTGGCTGCATTGTCGCCCTCTGATTTGTAAAGGTTGAAGTTCGAAGCAACACCTTCTATTCCGCACCACCAAGAATCGGTTGTCTTTCTCAGCATTTTCTCACTTCACTTTCTTGCGTCTCCAATGACGGTTTAAGACCTGTAGGTGGGGAACTGCCCGTCAGTGAATGGGAACAATCCGAGCTGGGATACAGTCAGTACCTTATAAGAAGAATCGCTGCATATTTCCAGACGGAGTTAGGAATGGGTTTGCTGGTCTGGTTATTGTAGGACGGAAAAACATGTTTGTGAATTGTGTCAGAAAACATTAAACAGACATTCGAAAGGAGAATTAATATTGGAGGGACTCTGACCTTGGCGTTTGTTATAAAGTCTGCAACCACTGCCTCATGAAATGTGCTAATTTTCTACAAATGTCTGTGAACCAATAAAATACACCAGTCATCCAGACTCTGTGTATCGGCTTTGATCAAAGGGTCCTAGAAGGGGAGAACTGAGATGGAAAAGGTTCACACAATAATTCAGACAGAAATGGAAAGATCATAAACAGACTAAGTGTGAGTTACCGAACCATAAATTAACTTGTGAAATTCATTTCAATACAAATGCAAGTTATAAACTAACGAATATAAGTATTCAGTTCCTGCTCACTTGTTCGTATTGAGTGTTGTGTTTGATTTTGATGTTGTATTAATGAGCCTGTGACCCTCACAGGCTGAGTAGTTGTGTTCGTCTATCATTGCGAGAGCGCCCTCTGCTGCGAAGTAACTGGAACTCCCAGTGCGAGTTCATGTACGGAACCCGCTATAACTCTGCAGCAGTGTGGGCTCCATGGCGCAGAAATATACGGCACTGTCGGAGAGATCAGCTCCGGCGATATTTAAAGGAACCGTTTGGTTTTCTTTGTGTAAAACAGCCGAGAACCTGGCTGGGAAATATGGAGACTTATCTGAACTGCCCGTGCTATATATTTTCATTACATTCCTCGGAGGATCCCCGCGATACTGAATGTACCAGAACAGAGTATCAAAAACAGCTGTCGAGTATCTACAGTCCAGGTTAATGATCTGTCCTTCCAGAACCGTTATCTCAGATCGATCCTGGGACACTGAATCTTCACCATTTGTTCCTGGAACAAAACACAAAATGTATTCAATATCTGGGAGTGAAGATAACACACAGAACACATGGTGAACATTTAAACATCGACTCACCGGGAAGCATGGCCATTATTATCAGTAACCAACATGGGGAACACATGGTGTCTGGATTAGAGTTCGGCAGAAATAAATCCGATTTGAAATATGTTCTGGTATTAAAGCAGAAATTCAGATCAGGAGAATCTTCACTGACTGGGAGACTGAGGGGCGTTTCCCAGCGACATGATTGGCTGATCTGTCGACCCTGATGACAGTTGGGGCGCCAATCAGTGTTAGTCCTGGACGAATAATATCTTCTGATTCTCTCCTTCTCCCTGTCTTTCTCTGTCCCTCCATCTCTGTCTTTGTCTCAAGGTCTGCCCCGCCCTATCGCTCGGTCTCTATACATCTGTTTCCCCTTCCTCTGTTTCTGACCCTCTCTCACACACTTCCTCTGCCTCTTTCTTCCCTTTTCCTTGAAGTTCAGACTGTAGAAAACCCAATTCGTCCAACTTCCTCATTTCAAGGAGTTCATCAAAGTGTTCAGTTAATAGGAGTGTAAAAGTGGATTTCATTTGGAACTTCGCTGATAGGGTTAATATAACAGTTCTGAAAAGCTCTGTGAAAGAGATGTCAACAGGTCAAGGGATGAAATAAAGGGAGTGTGTCTGACCGGCATCTGTAAAAGCAAAGATGTCAGATGGTTATGGGATGGAATATAGGGAGTGTGGCATTGGTACTAATTAATGTTCTGACCGTATCTGTAAAAGCAAAGATGTCAGAAGGTTATGGGATGGAATATAGGGAGTGTGACTTTGGTACTAATTAATGTTCTGACCCGTATCTGTAAAAGCAGAGAGGTCAAAAAGGCAAAGAATGGAATGAATGGGAACCGTTACTTTATTGCAGAGATAACATAATTAAGCTCGTTTGACCAGTTGGAACAAATAAACATTGAAATGTTAAAGGAAGGGCCTTGGAATGAGATAAGCCATATGGCCATGGGATAAGAAAGACCTTTGTGAACAGCATTAATAGTGACTTGTGCTAATGATTATGTCAAAAATAACCTCCCGACCTCGAAGAATAATTCCATATATGTACATGTTCTGGATCCTTGCCAAATCATAGGTGTATCTAGGAATTTAAAGGGACCACCTCTAAGCTGTGATTGTATAAAGAGACAGTCCATATTTTGGACTTTGGCACTTCTCGAAGGTAGTTACCCGACTGCTTAGAGATTTGTCCCGGCCATAAATAAACGAATATTCGTTACTGACGTGTTCGAGTGTTTTACTTCTGGACTGACGATCAGATACGTGAAAGCGCAATTCACATTTGGTGGCCCGTACGGGGATCTCCAGAGGGGTCTGCGCAACTAACCGGCGTAATTGACTGAGCTCGTTCAAAGTAGAGGACGAATTTGGCCCCCAACGTGAGTAAAAATTTCTTTTCCACCTTGGTATTCGCCTACTACTAGTTTGATCGTTGCTCAGCCTTGCCGTTGGTTTGTCGAGAAGCCTCTGCGAGATCCAGGTCAGTCCAGCGAACCCGTTTTAAAGAGGGTAAGTGAGTGAACCCTGTGGTTATCGTCTCTAGGGGCAGCCTGGGACTGCCGCCGTGATTCCAGGCAGCGTTCGCTGGAGTTACGGGCGGGGTTGCCAGGACTGCTGGGGGCAGCCTGAGGAGCCGCCGTGATTCCAGGCAGCGTTCGCTGGAGTTACGGGCGGGGTTCTCAGGATTGCTAGGGGACGGTTAACGGGCTGTGGGCAGCCTGGGACTGCCGCCGTGATTCCAGGCAGCGTTCGCTGGAGTTACGGGCGGGGTTGCCAGGACTGTTAGAGGCAGCCTGAGGAGCCGCTGTGATTCCAGGCAGCGTTCGCTGGAGTTACGGGCGGGGTTCTCGGGATTGCTAGGGGACGGTTAACGGGCTGTGGGCTCCGGACGGGACTGCCGCCGTGATTCCAGGCAGCGTTCTCTGGAAGTTACGGGCGGGGTTCTCGGAGCCTATCCCCCGGTATAACCCATACCTTCACCGAAGAATTTTACCTACTTACCCCTTAATAGCATTGGTGTCCTGGGTCCTGTGTTATTAAGGAAGTGAAGTAAGCTAATAACCACTTAAAATCTGGTCTTCTTGAGTTGTATTAGCTGTTTAAACTCGGCTGCTTTCCTTGTCTTTCTCCAGCAGGCTGTCTCTCTCTCTCTCTCTCTCTCTCTCTCCTGTTGCTGTTGCAGAGTGCTGCTACTTCTGCTCCCTGGGTTTATATTCTCTTTCGAAGAGTTATTAAGTTTTAACGACTGTATTGTATATGGGCTTGTTTCACTTTGATAGTTTAAAAGTATCTTTGATGTAAACATCTTACTACAACTAATTATTCATTTCAGGAATATCGTCTCCTCTCAGATTTGATTTAAAAAATGCTTTTGTTTCAATAGTTAACTTTTATTTCTGTGATTTCAAATCGTTTAATTTTCCAATTGTCCCCAGTTCATAACTTTGCCTTTGATTTTGACTTAAATGATGTTTCTCGTAGCCAGGTCATCTCCAATTTTCTTTTAATTAACTTGATGTTTGTAGAATTTTACCCCTTAAATTGACACTAAATTCGACTGAGCATCTTCCATTCTTTCCAGCTGTTTACTAAGAGAGTTTATTTCAATTAAGGTGTGAAACTTTGCTCTTAGCTGTATGCTAAAATTTAACTTGGTTGTGACTTGAAAGACTTGCCTGTTTTAAACATTCGTCACTTAATGCAATTGAAACTCTCATCCATGCTTTTTCAGATGCTTTCTGAGATAGTTACAGTCCATGAAGGTGTGAGCCATTGTTTCTGCTGAAACCTGCTTGTGCGCAAGAATCTGCATTTTGTAACCCTGCTCTCTGCAGCTGCTATTAACCTTTTGTGCGATCTTTCCCTGTACCCTCTCAAACCAGATATTGCCAGGCTTTCATGTTTCAAATGACACATTTTTCTGTATTATCAAGAACCCACCGCAAAGAAATTAATTGCCTTGTGGAGGGAATACTGTCAGTCAGTGAAAGATGCATCTAAACTGGCTAGCTGGCAGGCAAATGCCTCAAAATTGGGTATTGGCCTCACCAAAGGGGGAATTGTTAAAACAGTAGAGGTCTTCAAAAGGGAATGTAAAGAATATAAGAAACGTAAGAATGCTAATCCTACCCTGGCGCCGGTCAGCAATGCGCAGCAAGGTTGGGAGGAGGGGGACGATGGGGATGAGGAACATCTGTTCAATTGCGGGGGACGTCAAAAGCCCCCACAGCCCCCACAGCCTCCACAGCCCCCACAGCCACCTCCGCCACCGCCCCTGGAATGTGATCAGTATTATGAGTAACTCAGTATGTTCAGAACTACCATGGTCTCAGAATAAACAGATAAAGAATTTGTGCTGGGCAGTTTCGAAACTGCTGCGTTGAAATTGACACTGCATGGCTCCGCAGGGTCCTAGTGCCCGCAGAGCACAAACAGTCACTAGCAGAACCGCCTCAAGGAGGCACTCCTCCAGGCCCCTGCCCTTGGTCGACCCTTATATGATCGCCCTTTTCAGCTCTATTGCACAGTCCTTGCCGACTGCGCCACAGCTGTCCTGACCCAACGCCACGGCGACCGCTGTCGCCCGGTTGCATACTACTCCTCTAAACTCGATCCGGTAGCCCTTGGCTATCCTATCTGTACCCAAATTCTTGCAGCTATCTACAACAGCCTGCAATCGGCTGCTAATATTACCCTCCAACAAGATATCACTGTCTATAGTTCCCATTCTGTTACGGCCCTTTTGGGACAGCTACAGACTCAGCATCTCACGATGGCTCGTCAGAATAGATATGAGATTGCTCTCCTTCATAACCCAAAGGTCCAGTTTGCCCACTGCACCACTATCAACCCTGCTAACTTTTTGACGCATCCTCCCACAGACATGCTCGACCCAACTCATGACTGTCTGCAACTGTTGCAAGAAGTCTCCTCGGTTCGAGACGACCTCTCCGATATACCCCTCCCAAGTGCGGATTGTTCCTTTTTCACCGATGGAAGTTCTTCCGTCGGCGAAAGGGGGGATAGACAATCTGGCTATGCAATCATCGATCAAGACGGTGACGTAGTAGAAGCAGCAGCATTTGAAGTTCCCTTTTCTGCCCAACAGGCAGAATTGTTTGCGTTAATACGAGCATGCATATTGGCACAGGGGAGGAAGGTTAATATTTATACAGATTCCCGATACGCCTTCGGGGTAGTACATGATTTCGGGCAATTATGGAAAAACAGAGGATTTCTAACCTCCGCTGGTACACCCATCTCACACCAGCAGTTAGTAACCCAGTTATTGCAGGCCCTTATGCTCCCAGACAAGATAGCGGTGATAAAATGCGCAGCGCATACAAAAGGCACAGGACTGGTGGAAACGGGCAACAGGAGAGCGGACGAGAAGGCAAAAGAAATTTCTAAATCTGCAAACTAATGGTGCCTAGAATGATGAGGCAGACTAAAACCCCCTCGGGAAAGTCCCCCTCTGAAAAACCTATGCCAACCATTGCTGACATAATCCAAATGCAGGAGGACGCTCCTGCAACTGCTGTAAATATGTGGAAAAACTTAGGATGTATATATGATATCGAAAATAAGCTGTGGGTCACCCCGGTAGGACAAACATGTATGACCGATGCATTAGCAGCCTGGGTGACCGAATGTGTACACTTTGCAACTCACTGTGGAGCTCGTGCCACAGGGGACATATTGTTAAAAAGCTGGTGGCACCCACGACTGCAAGAAATGGCCCAACAAATTAGCAGTCGGTGCCTAATCTGTCAACAGCACAACCCCGGTAAGGCCGTCCCCTGTGATCCTGGCACAACCCCCTTACCTGAGGGTCCATTTGAGACCCTGCAAATGGATTACATTGAGTTGGAAAGATGTCAATGCTATAAATATGTGTTAGTCATTGTGGACACTTTTAGCAAATGGATCGAGGCCTACCCGACTACGGATAACAAGGCCTCGACAGTAGTTAAGGTGTTAATGCGAGAAATTGTTCCGCGATTTGGATGAGCTCTGACAATGGTCCCCACTTCATAGGTCAAATCAATAAGGAATTCTGTGCTCTGCTAGGAATAAAGCAACAGTTTCATTGTGCCTACAGACCACAAGCCGCTGGAGTGGTGGAAAGGGCTAATCAGACTCTAAAGACTAAACTCGCTAAACTACAAGCAGACACTGGGGCCACTTGGCTCAAACTCCTGCCTTTAGCACTCTTCCAGCTACGTGTCACCCCCGCAGGAAAAACTCGCCTAAGCCCAGCGGAAATACTATATGGCAGACCCTTTCGAACGCCTTGGGACAGCAGTGTTCCACGGAATGTTCAATTCCATTACATGACTACCGAGATGGCTAATTATATATTAACACTAACTAGAATTTTGAAAGGGTTACACTCCCGAGTTCGTGCCACCCAGGAAGAAGTCCCATCCATTACTCATGACGTCTCCATCAACCCTGGGGATTATGTCCTAATTCGAAATTGGACACGTAAAGGTTTGGAACCTCGATGGGAGGGTCCCCTACAGGTTCTACTCACTACCCCCACTGCAGTAAAAGTGGAGGGCCGGAACGCATGGGTACATATGCACCATTGTAAGTTAATTAAGTATCCATGATGTTCTAAACTTTTCCTTTAAGTCCTAGGAACACGAGTACCAGGATGAAGTCCCTCTTCACCGTCACAATACTCGCCACCCTGCTCTCTCTCGCTGCATCCGGAAGAAGGAGATGCCCGTATGGAAGCCGACGTCCACCCCTGTGCCGAGAAGGAACCCCACGATGTGGAACAACGACAGGTCTCCGATGGATCACCACCCCTATCAACACCTGCCCGACCACCGTTCATCCCGACGACCAGAAGCCCCGATTCCTGACTACGTACATGGTTCTGATCTACGATCGCCGCACATGCCGGTGGAACCACCGGTGCATTGATAAGGACAGGGTACAAATTTTACCATCAAGGACTACTCACCCCTACTCGCCTTCCAGAAGGAAGCGGGCAACGCACCATGTAACGGCAAATTCTTTTCTGTTTATGTCCTATGTCTATGCTAAGAAAGTGGGTGTCTCCTCTTGCTGGGTATGTACACAGGTCCCGACCCATGCCCATGGAGGCGTTCCCTTGATATCTGTTCCTTTCTCGATCGAACAGACGGCTGCATGGGTTATATTCCAGACAGTTCAGAGAATATCACGCGTCTGGTAACCCATATCAGAGATGGAGTACAGCGCTTGCGACTCGCCGGTCAGGCTGACTGGTGGAGCTGGATGTGGTCCAATTCTTGGGCCACTTACCTATTCCATGGGCTCATTATCTTCGTTACCATCTGTTTGTTGCTCTGTATCATAGCTACTGGTGTGAAATGCCTATGCAACCGTTTGGGTGCCACTGCATTACCACAGATGCTTCAGAGATCCGCCCTAGACGAAAAAGAAACACTGGTTCCACCTACCCCTGACCTATATGAGGAAGTGGCATCCTGCCGGAGCCTAGTAGAGGAGGAGTACCTCCGCCTCGCTCTCATTTCCATCTAAAGTATCCTGAGTGTTATGTGATCAAGGAATGATCAAAGGGGGGAATGTAGAAGTGGATTTCATTTGGAACTTCGCTGATAGGGTTAATATAACAGTTCTGAAAAGCTCTGTGAAAGAGATGTCAACAGGTCAAGGGATGAAATAAAGGGAGTGTGTCTGACCGGCATCTGTAAAAGCAAAGATGTCAGAAGGTTATGGGATGGAATATAGGGAGTGTGGCATTGGTACTAATTAATGTTCTGACCGTATCTGTAAAAGCAAAGATGTCAGAAGGTTATGGGATGGAATATAGGGAGTGTGACTTTGGTACTAATTAATGTTCTGACCCGTATCTGTAAAAGCAGAGAGGTCAAAAAGGCAAAGAATGGAATGAATGGGAACCGTTACTTTATTGCAGAGATAACATAATTAAGCTTGTTTGACCAGTTGGAACAAATAAACATTGAAATGTTAAAGGAAGGGCCTTGGAATGAGATAAGCCATATGGCCATGGGATCAGAAAGACCTTTGTGAACAGCATTAATAGTGACTTGTGCTAATGATTATGTCAAAAATAACCTCCCGACCTCGAAGAATAATTCCATATATGTACATGTTCTGGATCCTTGCCAAATCATAGGTGTATCTAGGAATTTAAAGGGACCACCTCTAAGCTGTGATTGTATAAAGAGACAGTCCATATTTTGGACTTTGGCACTTCTCGAAGGTAGTTACCCGACTGCTTAGAGATTTGTCCCGGCCGTAAATAAACGAATATTCGTTACTGACGTGTTCGAGTGTTTTACTTCTGGACTGACGATCAGATACGTGAAAGCGCAATTCACAGGAGCAGCTGAAAAAGGTAAAATATAATAGCCACAGGATTAGGATAAACATGGCAGCAGTTACATTTAGATCCCAAAATAATACAGGATATTTGTGTGAATTATGGCCATATTAACATATTTTCGATGTATTGGTATTTTAGAGTCAGGATCTCATCGAGATCTCCGTGATTTCATATTGTTTAAAACCAGCTTCCTTAAACAATGTGACTGAGATATCACACTAAACAACGGTATTCGGCAGGATTTAAAGCAAATTTGGAATTAGCTCCATGTATAACTTTATAATCATTGAAATAAATTGCAATAATAAAAATATGAACCAAAAATAATGTTACGTCATTATACATCAACGTCCTTCAGTAATTTGAGAATTCGATAATTTTCCAGGAAAGCGCCATATACCTCAGATCGCCACCAGATGGAGCTCGCTCACCATGTTTTTCTGTTCACTGCACTCGGTATAGGAGAGACAACATGGTGTTTGTGCGACGAGTCTCGTCATCCAAGGCGTCAAATGGATCTCGGAAATGATTGTTTCCTCATTGCTTCCACACTTTTAAAAGATTTACCTGAATATTTACCATTTGATCTCCTTCTGACTGTTTGAGGGTCTGTAATGCACTCCCAGTAGCATGAGAGCGCCTTTATTGGCCCTACACTCAATCGGTGTGTCGTCAATTGGTCATCTTCCAACATATCATCCCTTGTCATTTTTGTAATTGACTATCTAACCAATTTAGCCTGTCTATCTCTGTCTGAAAACCCTGACAGGAGGAATATTGAACTGCCATTCGGTCCCTCTCTATCTGTTTCTGCAGTAACTATTAATTCATACTCTTATCGGTGCCCTAAACTGGCCTATTTTGTTTACTGTGCTCACCATATTGAATTATATCCCCATTGCCACTGTCAAATCTTCCTTTTTATTTTCTATCAATGGATTCCTTTGTTGTCCAGATGCACCCAATGATTTTCCACCTTCCAGGCCCATTCTTGATTATTCCACATCTGAATTTACCAATCAGTTCCCACCCTCCTGCCAAAGCAGTTTACCCCTTCCCAGCAGCACTCGACAAACGCCCGACAGGAAACCACTTTACCGCCACCTCTGAGTCAGGCAGCACATTCTCGGGGATGTTGACGGTGGACCTTTCAAAATGAGCGTATGTTTCAGTGAAAATTGTTATTTTGGAACTCGAGGCTGTCAGTGGGGAGGTGGTGACCTCGTGGCATTATCACTGGGTAAATAAATCAGAAATCCTTGTTTGAATCTCACCATGGCGGGTGTTGGAATTTAAATCATTCAGGTTTGTTATTGTAAAAAATACAGTTCTACAGGAGACTGCAGATCCACAGCAATGTGATTGACTCTTTTTCACAAATACTTTCATTGGGATTTTTAACATTTAGTAACAAGGTGTATGCACAACATGAGACAGAGCCATTGGTAAGAATACAAAAGAAGAAACAAAGCAACAGCAACGTCATAAACATCTGTAAAACAGGTCGTCACTTTCACTGTGAACCAGGTTCTGTGCTCACATTTCCTTTTGTACATTTATATTTACAATCAAAGTCAGAACTTTTAACTTTATATTTACGCTCATTTTGAACGGCGAAGTGGGGAGCGGGTGGGGGGGGGGGGGGGGGGGGGGTGGTGTAGAAGTCCTGTTCCCCCATTGAGTTTTCGAGGGAGGCTCGGATGGTCCATCTCCTCGGTTTTCCATGTGTGTGTGTTGGGAGGTACTCAAAAGGACAGACACAAACGATGCTGTAACTGGCTTAGAGGAAATGCCAGAGACTTAACTGAACCAACTTTGAGATAGGAAAAACGGTCTTCCTGATGGATAAACAGGAAAAGCCAGTGTGGGAATCCAGGCTCAAAGTTGATTTACAATTACCCCTCCTTTCTTCTACATGAACGGTATTTAGGCTGCAGCATGTTACACACCAAAACACAAAGAGGTCAAATATAAGAAACACATAATTGTCAATTCCGAAACTCAACTCAAGCATTGAATAACGAAACAAATATTGTGTAAAGTCGGTTGCTTTGTTCTGTAGGATTTAAGAATGCTGCATTAATAATAGAAGAGAGCATTTCGCCATTAGAGATTTGCTGAACAAATTCTTCAGTTCAATATAAGTTCTTCTTCTGGCTTGTAAGTTTAAACATCTGTTTTAAAGAAACAGACGTGTTCTTTTAAGAAGTGACATGGCCTCTCAGCAAAGCTGAACCGTGCAAAGCTGTTTCTGTGGTGTAGTGGTTACCATATTCGCTTTACACGCGAATGGTCCCCGGTTCGGAACCGGGCAGAAACATCTGGTGCTTCCAGTTTAGTCTGTTGCTGAATATTACCTCAATCTCGTAACTGATCTTCACCATCGAGGAATAGCACGAGTTTGGAACTGCTGTGGGCCAGTGGCGCAATGGATACCGCATCTGACTACGAATTAGGAGATTCCAGGTTCGACTCCTGGCTGGCTCGCAGTTCCTAGTTTTGGCGTCCCCTTTAGTTCAGTGGGTTGGACAGCTGGTTCCCGATGCAGAGCAAAGTGAGCAGGGCATCATCAATTCTCGTTTCAGCTCTGGTTATTTATGAAAGCCCTGCCCTCTCAATTTAACTTCAAGCAAAACATAACTGATCTCCAGTTCAGCAAAGTTCAATATCTGATCCTTTGATAAGTTGAGACATCAGTTTTAAAGAAACGGGTTCTTGCAATAAGTTACATGGCATTTCAGCGGAACCATTAGCAGCTGCAGCAACACATTGCGGTTCAACATTGCACAGGGCCGCTGATTGCAACACTCCCAGCAGTTTCTGTCGTGTAGTGGCTATCACATTCGTCAAACACGCGAAAGGTGAGTAGGAATGTCAGGATAGATAGGATGAATGCGTGGCTCGAGAGGTGATGCAAGAGGGAGGGATTCAAATTCCTGGGGCATTAGGACCGGTTCTGGGGGAGGTGGGACCAGTACAAACCGGACGGTCTGCACCTGGGCAGGACTGGAACCGATGTCCTAGGGGGGGTGTTTTCTAGAGCTGTTGGGGAGGGTTTAAACTAATGTGGCAGGGGGATGGGAACCAATGCAGGAAGTTGGAAGGTAGTAAAACAGGGACAGAAGCAAAAGGAAGTAAGGGGAAAAGTGCAAGGCAGAGAAGACATAGTCAAAAATCTAAAAGGGCGACAGTGACTGAGGGGAGCTCAGTGAATAGGCCCAGTAATAACAAAAGGAATAAAACTGGAGATGTAATTAGAACAGAGAACAGCACAGCACAGAACAGGCCCTTCGGCCCTAGATGTTGTGCCGAGCAATGATCACCCTACTCAAACCCACGTATCCACCACATACCTGCAACCCAACAACACCCCCCTTAACCTTACTTTTTAGTACACTACGGGCAATTTAGCATGGCCAATCCACCTAACCCGCACATCTTTGGACTGTGGGAGGAAACCGGAGCACCCGGAGGAAACCCACGCACGCACGGGACCTCTCGCAAATTCCAACAGCGACACACCCAAAGCGAGAATCATACCCCTAGACCAACGAGCCCCAAAGATGTTAAGATTCAAAACAGAGGTAAAAAAACCAACATAAGTGTACTTTACCTGAATGCTCATAGTATTCGGAATAAAGTAAATGAGCTTGAGCTGGATGAACTTCGGATCATTCGGGAGGCAGAGGGGGTCATAGATAGGAGCTTCAGGGAAATAGTTACACCAAAGACTGGAGATAGATGGGTAACTGTAAGAGGGACTGGGAAGAAGCAGTCAGTGCAGGGACCCCCTGCGGTCGTTCCCCTGAGTAACAAGTATACCGTTTTGGATACTTGTGGGGGGGACGACTTACCAGGGGTAAGCCATGGGGTACGGGCCTCTGGCACGGAGTCTGTCCCTGTTGCTCAGAAGGGAAGGGGGGAAAGGAGTAGAACATTAGTAATTGGGGACTCAATAGTCAGGGGCACAGATAGGAGATTTTGTGGGAGCGAGAGAGACTCACGTTTGGTATGTTGCCTCCCAGGTGCAAGGGTACG